>NC_062525.1:18374277-18416777 GCF_022655615.1 Tachysurus fulvidraco | reverse complement strand
TGTGTGTGTGTGTGTGTGTGTGTGTGTGTGTGTGTGTGCGCGCGTGCGTGCGTGCGTGCGTGCGTGCGTCTCTCTCTCTCTCTCTCTCTCTCTCTCTCTCTCTCTCTCTCTGTGTGTGTGCGCGTGCGTCTCTCTGTGTGTGTGTGTGTGTGTGTGTGTGTGTGTGTGTGCGCGCGTGCGTGCGTGCGTCTCTCTCTCTCTCTCTCTCTCTCTCTCTCTCTCTCTCTCTACTCTCTCCCTGTGTGTGTGTGTGTGTGTGTGTGTGTGTGTGTGTGTGTGTGTTTTATGATAAACTTCTGCTTGTCGAAGCCCATATAGGACCAATACCTATAGACAGATTTAATATGGCAGCTCTGACTCGGTAAAGCTTACCTGTACGCCATCTATAGGATGGAGCGAGCAGGAGACTGCATCCTAAACCGTATACTACAGTCTTGTGTTGTGTGTGTGTGTGTGTGTGTGTGTGTGTGTGTGTGTGTGTGTAATACAGAAATCTGTATTTTTTAAGGGAAAATATGAATATTTCACACCTACTTATGTGACACTCCTGAAGGTTATGTTTCAAGATTAATTAATAATTAATCATTATAATTCTAGTTAATTAACCAATCAATCGATTAATTAATTAATAACATACATAACTCATTGTAGACAAGTATGAATATAAATTTATCATCATTCAAACAGTACAATACAATTATAAAACATGCCTAAAGACCCCCCCCCATAAAAACATCATGGTAAAATGCATTTTATTCGCCATTCAGAGGTTTATGTTTTGTTCATATTGAACACGCGTTAATAAACATACTCTGAACTAGTTGGCTTGTTGCACCAAACAGTCGTTCACATAAAGTTTTGACTTTTCAAACAGCTTTGGAAAAATGGCGGCCCCCATGACATGGAGGAGACTTGTGTACTCGCTTTACACTCCGGCTGTCTCTGGAATTTTATCTAAAATTTCGGACAAGTTCTGTAGGACACGTGATAGAAGAAGAGGGTAATTGTTAAGTTATTGTTTGTCTGATTTTAAAAGATGTTTCGTCGTGAAGCGTTTTTTTTGTTTGCTTGTCTGTGTGTCGGTCACACGTTCTGCTTCTTACTGTAATCACATGACCTGCTTAGTTAGAGCTATTCGTATTATTACTTTGGGATTCAATTATATCGAGTTGTTTGAATGTTTAACTGTTAATTTACGTATATTCTTTTTCAATGAAACGTAAACAAGTCATGAAATATCTGTTGTTTACCTTTAGCTTAGCTTAGCTTAGCATAGCTATACGTTTGATATTCATAATAAATAACGTTAAGTAATATCGTGAGGGTTTGCTGGCGTTAATAAGGTGGATGCAGTGTGTTCTCTAGCCTGAGCAACAGCGAAATGTTTTGCGATCTTTAGTTATGTTTCAAACAACTAAAAAGGAACAAAATAAATCTTTATTTGTATGTTTTATATGCAATGGGTTTGGAAAACAGAATTTACTGGTAGTAGTTTTTCATACTTGGTTCTCGTAAATAGCATTAAGTACATTATGATTTGGCTTGTCTGTAGGTATTAAAAGACATAAAACTTAATGAATGAAGCTCACAACTTTGGACAATCCACTGTGCTTTTCCTCGTAATGTGACTCGCTCATGTCAGTTCCATCTCTACAACATTAGAAAGATTCAAGACACTGATGTTGGCCTACAAAGCCAAAAATTGATCTGCTTCCTCTTATCACTCCTCACACTGCACCTCACACACTCAGAGCTACCAGTACTGCTCGACTGGTTTCACCGTCTCTCAGGGTAAGAGGGGTAAATATACAACAAGACTCTTTTCTGTTCTGGCGCCAAGGTGGTGGAATGAACTTCCCCTAGGGATCCGGACAGCTGAGTCACTAGTTATCAAATCAAATCAAATTTTCAAATCATATTTTATTTGTCAGATACACATGGTCTGGTATTCAAGCATAGAAAGGAATGGAATTTAAGGATAAAAATACCAACCAAAAAGGACCAAAAGGAGGTAGATAGATAAAAGTATAAACTATATAAAATATATGTGAAAATATATGTAAATGCTTAAATGTGCATGGTGGTATAAAATATATGAAAGTATATTTGCAGTACAAATTAAAAATGATTTTATAATTGGCTTTGTAATTGGTCTTCAAAAGACAGTTACTTATTCATGAAATACTTGAACTAGCACTTCCTTCCCTGTTTGTTGTGTGTATTTAAAAAAAAAAAACTTTGAACAGTGTTTTGGGCTCGTGGTATCTTAAGTCTGTAACCTAGTGAACCAGAGTTAATGTATCCAATGATAGAGACATGGAAGGCCATTTTGTACATGTTTTTAGACATGTTTTGGTGTGAAATGCTTCCCACATTGAAAGGTGAACAAAGTGCAATTCAGAGATACTAGTTGTATAGGCAAGGTTGTATAATACAGTTGTACAGTAGTCAGTTGAATCTTTGTAAAGCAAGCAGGTGCTGTGAGCCTTCCTATCATAGTAGGTACCATATCGTGCCAAGGTGGGAATAGGATTACAACATATTCAATGCTATCATTTGGTAATGAATAATCCATTATTGAATACCATTAAGTGGTTCCCTACATGTCCAGTATTCAAATTGTGGTCAATGCTGCAGTTTTGAGCAACTTTCCATTGTTGATTTAGCAACACTACAGCTGAAAAAAGGAACAGTGATAGTCACATGAGCCTATTATGGTGCAGAAAGTAACTATTTACCTAATAAGATGATATTTGTATGACACTTTTGTAGAGCAGTCTGTTTAGGGAGCACTGTTTTGATTACATGTTCAAGCATTTTGTAATATTTGAGGAAGAGATCCTGCTAGAGCCAGCTGGTGAAATCAGTGTCGTTTGCAGTGCGTACCTGTTTTACAGTTGGTTCATCTTCGTGAATAAACACAGGAAAAGACACCCTCTTAGCAACATCGTTAAAGCAATATAAAGCCGTTTTCTTCTGCTCTGGATTCTTTTATTTTGTGATTCTATTTTATAAACTTCATTTTTTTTGGATCTGTGATTTTTTTCCATTTATCTGCTTCCCCATGTGTCTGCTTGTGACGTATCTGCTTATGTTCCTGATCTGTCAGTAAAGGTATTTTTTAAGAGTTTGCCTGCTGTTATAATCCTTGTTGTTTCACTGATTTCTCTTCCACTTGAAGGGGGCATAAATGAATCCTCCTAGATTGTGAGTCAGCTGGTTGTGTTTGCAGTCTAGTTGAACAGGTGAAGTAGCTGGCAGTCTGCTGCCTTCCTGCATTTCTAAATTCATATTTAAGAATACTAAAGAACATAATGTGCACTATAAGTTATGATCCTGCATTTAGTCGACTTGTACGAATTGAGACGGCTGGTGGGATAAAAAATAGTTTGTTTCAATTCTATCCAATGATTTCTTTAAATTGATTCTGATTCTGATTCTAATATTTGTGTCTCAGGAAGCTAACGGTGGCCACCCATTGGGTGTATATCGTGAGAATTCATTGTTTTATGACAAATATATGTGGTCCAGAGGATTTGATGTGTATCAAATGATGTGGCTTATTAACTCTCCTGCCTTTTAAATCACAGCATGTACCTGGATGTGTACTTATTCAGATATAACTTGAACATTTTTTAATTACAGTGGATCTAATGTAATTAGTGCAACTCCTATTGGGATACAATGCACCATAATGTCAACATGTGTTTTGCAGTTCTTTTTCTTTTTTTTTACATCAATATGTACAGGATTATAAATACATTC
The DNA here is from genome assembly GCF_022655615.1 of Tachysurus fulvidraco. Taxonomy (NCBI): domain Eukaryota; kingdom Metazoa; phylum Chordata; class Actinopteri; order Siluriformes; family Bagridae; genus Tachysurus; species Tachysurus fulvidraco. The sequence goes on along the minus strand of NC_062525.1, from coordinate 18,413,012 downwards.
CGCTTGAATGCTGTAATGACTAAGAACAGGAGTGAACACTCCGCATCGTGGGGACTGGTTTGTAAGCGAGTGACAGTTATCAGATAATAGAAGGCAGGAGTTAATTGGCCAGTGACTCATTCCTGTCTTTTTGTTTTATTTGATTTCTTCTAGGGTGTTTATAGCACGTACAGGGGAATGGTTTCCGGAATCATAAAAAGGCGAGACCTCCTTTTGTTTTGAGAAGAAAAATTAGAATCTGTGTGGTCAGAGTGGGTTCGGCCGAGAAAAACACGTCTGGGATCGGTTTGTGTGAACTCCAGATAACCTTCATGTTTGGCAGAAGATCTGAGTATAAATGTAGAGTTAGACTTCATGCTGTCTATCCCAGGTCATATTATTGCCTTCCCGTTATCTGAGTACTGTCTGTTTTGGCACTAGCTCTTGTACTCTGTTTAGGTAGCTGTGCTGTGCCGCGTTGCTCCAGAGTGATACTTAATATACTGAACGTATCAAGTGTTAAAAGAAAAGAAAATGCTCGACACAAAAACAAACCGTTTCCGGTATTTATTTTCTTCATAATAAATACATACAACTTCAGCTTTCGCTGATCTCTTTTGTGCTGGATATTTTAATGTTTTCTATAACAATCTCTCGTAGTCTTCTAGTTTTTTTTTTCTTTCTTTCCTCTTGCCATTAACAATGTTTTATTGAGGAAACAGTGGAGGAATTCTTACTTGTATTTGTTTTTTTATATTCATCACACTAAACACTCTTCACTTGGCTTTTTTCAACCGAATTACCGACTCTGTTATCGTATAACAACCAATTCAGACTTGTGTTCAGTGAGTGACTCGTATGTTTGACCAGTGACACTTGGTTTATGGAGTTCTTGTGGCGAGGGATCTGTAGTGAAATTGTTAAGGCCAATTCACACCAGCCATGTTTATAATGCGTATCAAGTCCATAAAGTTTACAGCAGACACCCGTTTTACACCACACCACACCACACCACAGAACTGCACTGCAATCGCACGGCTTCCAGTACAGTCCTGTGTGTTAATCAGTGTCGTAATAAACTGCACCTAACAAGTGCGCATGCAGGACGGGTGTGGGATCCTTGCTAGTAGGATAATAGTGTCATGTAATGGCAGGAGATGAGATGAGAGCAGTCACATGACCATGTAGCAATACGTTCAGGTTTTGTACTGGAATGCCCCTTAACTCAAAATTCTAGACAAATCCTAAAGAAAATACTTCTTTAGTTTAGAAGGCAGCAAAAGTCTTGATGGGCGTTTCTGTTTTGAAAGTGACACTAACTAAGAGAGCTGAGCAAACTGCATAAATAGTAAATATAGTAAAAATATCTAGTAAATATAAAGTAAATGTATATTTTTATATCTTTTGAGAATCTGAAGAAATGGTCAGCTTGAAGAAATGATCAAAATTCAAGCATTATTTATTTTCCAGAGTCCCTGACTACGAAGTATTATTACTGTTTATTCATTCGGTCAGGTCCTTTTCATCGAAAGCAATAGCTTGTATCTCAAAGCATCGGCAGCGAAGTGCTGATGGCTGGTTTTGAACTTGTAGTCTTTCAGTCATTAATACACATTCTAAACTCCTGTATTTTCTATAAAAAACAGTGTAAGCAACAAAAACCTGAGCAGCTCGGAGGATGTGGCACATGGCTGTATTGTGTCAGATATTTTGTAATGCTGTAATTTAGTGTGTCTGTGGTTTTCTCAATCTATGTTCATCATTTTGCAAACTTTGAAGCCATTGTCAGCATAAGCCATCAGGGTGTCGAAACATCTCCATTACATACTGAGGTTTAGGAAACGTTTCCGGACTAGAGTCACTCTTTAGCAAGATGCTGAAGTCACTCTGTCTGTATTTCAGAGTGTGAAGTTTCACTCTTTACTGGAAAAGAGTGTGTAACTAGTTTTTTTCTTGCTGGCGCTTTCACACCTTGTGTAAATCTAGTTTTTTTTCTATGGTGCATGAGTAGGTCATGTGTAAAATGACTTCAGGATATTTGAAGCAATATTAAATTGTCCTAGCCATCAGTAGAAACTGGCCTGGGAAATTAGTAATAGTACGATTCTGATCGAATTTGGCTCATCGGTAATGGATATGGGTAATATTGTCATTAACCCGTAGCCCGATCCACGAGGCCTTATAAAAACGTCCCGTCAAAGCACGTCAAGTTCAACAACCAGAGAGTCTCATTTGCAAATGCTTTGATGCCCAGAAATAAACATCTACACCTATTATCTTGAAGTTAAAGGAGTGCAAATGTATTCTTTGTTCCCTTTTTAAACACTGCTGTCATCAAGATGTCGAAACAGGGAAAATGGGTCTGAAGAAATGCATTAACCAGAAATGATCTCATTTTGGCTCGTTGCTCACGCATGTTCAAGATTCATCACCGTTTCAACACATCCGTGTGTACGGCTTTAGAAGGAAGAGAATTTCCTTACAAACATCATCCTTTTTTGTTTTATATCCTTTTAGTTTAATTTGCAGAATAGTTTCTTTCCTTGAATAGGATGTCCCCCCCCCCTTTTAAAAGAATATAAAGAGAGTGATGAGAATTGTTTATCTTCCCTGCTTTGTTCACTCTGTAGGTCCTCACTGCTGCTCCTGGCACCTCTCTTGGCAGATACAGACTCTATGGTGTCCAGACTGCCAGGCTCCACTGAGGGTCTCCACACACGCTTCCACTGGATTGCTGACCATGTGCCAGCATTCAGAGTTCCAGGCGGGCACATACACATCCTTCACTCCCCCAATGAGTTCTATCAGGCTATGAAGGTGTGTGGGGGTGGCTATAGGTTGAGTGGGTGTAAGGGGGTGGCTATAGGTTGAGTGGGTGTGTGGGGGTGGCTATAGGTTGAGTGGGTGTGTATGGGTTGCTATATTTTGAGTGGGTGTGTGGGGGTGGCTATAGGTTGAGTGGGGGTGGCTATAGGTTGAGTGGGTGTATGGGGGTGGCTATAGGTTGAGTGGGTGTATGGGGGTGGCTATAGGTTGAGTGGGGGTGGCTATAGGTTGAGTGGGTGTGTGGGGGTGGCTATAGGGTGTGTGGGGGTGGCTATAGGTTGAGTGGGTGTAAGGGGGTGGCTATAGGGTGTGTGGGGGTGGCTATAGGTTGAGTGGGTGTAAGGGGGTGGCTATAGGGTGTGTGGGGGTGGCTATAGGTTGAGTGGGTGTAAGGGGGTGGCTATAGGTTGAGTGGGTGTAAGGGGGTGGCTATAGGTTGAGTGGGTGTAAGGGGGTGGCTATAGGTTGAGTGAGTGTGTGGGGGTGGCTAGAGGTTGAGTGGGTGTAAGGGGGTGGCTATAGGGTGTGTGGGGGTGGCTAGAGGTTGAGTGGGTGTAAGGGGGTGGCTAGAGGTTGAGTGGGTGTGTGGGGGTGGCTGTAGGTTGAGTGGATGTGTGGGGGTGGCTATAGGTTGAGTGGGTGTGGGGGGGTGGCTATAGGTTGAGTGGGTGTGGGGGGGTGGCTATAGGTTGAGTGGGTGGGGGGGTGGCTATAGGTTGAGTGGGTGTAAGGGGGTGGCTAGAGGTTGAGTGAGTGTAAGGGGGTGGCTAGAGGTTGAGTGGGTGTAAGGGGGTGGCTAGAGGTTGAGTGGGTGTAAGGGGGTGGCTAGAGGTTGAGTGGGTGTAAGGGGGTGGCTATAGGGTGAGTGAGTGTAAGGGGGTGGCTATAGGGTGAGTGAGTGTAAGGGGGTGGCTATAGGGTGAGTGAGTGTAAGGGGGTGGCTATAGGGTGAGTGGGTGTAAGGGGGTGGCTAGAGGTTGAGTGGGTGTAAGGGGGTGGCTATAGGGTGTGTGGGGGTGGCTATAGGGTGAGTGGGTGTAAGAGAGAGTGCAGGTCAGGTTTGTATGACTAAAAGTTAAACTTGCTGCATATCTGTCTGTTAATGCATTAAATTTTTTTCAAACCAAAAAAGTTTGTGTGATGCAAGTTTCGAGTTTATTCTGTGTGAGAGACACTAAAAGTGATAGAAACCAAATATCCGGACGTTGATCTTCATCTCCTCTAACTTGCTGGTAGAGAGACCTGATCCACTGATACCAGCAGGGCACATTGAGCTTGGCTTTGTGAGAAAGTTAAACATAGTGATTTCATTCTCTAAATAGTTTGGGACAATTTGAAATCTACAGCTAGAGATCAGACCAATGTATAAAAATCTGGCAAACTCTACATCATGACTTTAAACCAGGGAACTACTACTATAGCATTTTATACAATTTATGTACAGTATATTTAACCATTTTTATTTATCTGGCTCACAATTAAATCCCATTAGGTAATTAATATCCATGAGTTGGAAATGTAATGTTTTTCAAATGTACAAAAACAAGTCATGTTCATTTCTGGGAAATAATGAATCATATTTTTAATGGGATGAAATACTCGGTCAGTTGTCATTATACACTGTATGGCCAAAAGTATTTGGCAATCTGACCAACAAGCTCAAATATGCATTTTAGTCCTCCTTTGCTGTTCTACTACATCTTATGGGAAGGTCCATGAGTTCAAAAACCATATATTTTGGCCATAATAAGCTATTATTGGAACACAATGAATGTCAACGTAACATTAAACACCAGTGCCTTTAATTTGTTGTCTGTGTGTTTTGTGTTTATACAGGAACGAATCAAGACAGCCAGAAGTCGAGTAGTGATCGCGTCCTTGTATCTTGGCACAGGACCACTAGAACAAGATCTTGTATGTTTTCATCAAGTATTTTATCGTTCAGGTGAAGCGTGTATGAGTTGCAGGAGTATTGTGAACGAATCATCTCTTAGGCTAAGCAGCTAATAAATCTGGCAACAACGTAATGGTGTTTGCAGAAAATAATTACTTGAAATAATGCAATAAAACATTTCATTATATATTTAACAGGTAGGTATTGATTTATCTTTTTCACTTTTCTTGTAGGTTGAGTGTATGGAGCAGGCACTCGAACGTTCTCAGGAAGAAGCTTCTTCTGATTTAAAAGTGTCTGTGCTACTTGACTACACAAGGGGATCAAGAGGTTTGGAGTAGTGTTGATTCTGATGCTTTTTTTTTTGTCTCTTATGTTCTCTTTGCCATTGGGAAAGAAAAAAAAAAAAACTCCTTTCATAACCAGTATGACAGCATACCACTACTCTTCCTGAAACACCACATTCACCCCCCCAGTCTGTTTTTGTAAAAATGACTGAGCTGTCAGTGTGGAATGTGTGTATAATCATCTGTGTGGTTATATTAGTGTGTAATATTTGTGTTCGCTCCAGGAAAGAATAACTCTCGAACAATGCTGTTGCCGTTGCTGCAGCGTTTTCCAGAGCAGATGAGAGTGTCTTTGTATCACACTCCAGACCTGCGTGGGCTGCTACGCCTCCTGGTGCCTGAACGCTTCAACGAGACTATCGGTGTACAGCATATCAAAGTTTACCTGTTTGACAACAGTCTCATCATCAGTGGGTATGGACCGATGAACAGCTCGTGCATAGACCTGCAGTACATTCACATGCAATAAATGACAGCATGCTAAGCTTCAAAATATGTGAGAATGCACAGAGAGTATCTGAATGTTGCTTGATGTATGCTGTATTGGCCTACAAACATGTATTGTAGAAGCTTTTATAAATGTTAAAAATGTTCAGTGAGCTTTCAGAGGTTTAAAAAAAAGCATTCTGTGTTTAAAAAAAAAAAAACATGCTTAAATGAATTCAGGCCAAACTTTATCTCTGAAATGTCACAGGTTTCTCAGGAAGTTTTAATATATTATAAAGTTAAGGACGATCACACTCACAGTACGTGTCAAATATTTGTTCAGTTTGATATTCTTCTTGTATTCTATGTAATAATCATTACAGAGTAGGCGTATCTTTACCAGTAAGGGCCGGTCATTTGTATTGTCTTGTCATCTGTAACCTGACGCATCAAACAAGTTTGATAATTCATATAATCTTGTTTCACAGCGCTAATCTGAGTGAGTCGTACTTCACTAACCGTCAGGATCGTTATGTTCTGTTAGAGGACTGCAAAGAGGTGGCTGATTTCTTTTCGGAGTTAGTGGGAGCAGTGAGTGACATATCACTGCAGCTTGCACCCGATGACAGCGTTCACATGTCGGAGGGAATGGTGCACCCTTACAAAGGCAAGTGGTTCAAGATGGAAATCGTCAAAATATTGCACCGACGAAGGTACTGAATTACTGTGATTTAAGAAATGCTTCTTCCTTAATCACAGTAATTAAGTAAATTTGTACAAATGAAAGGACTACAAGGTAACGTGTCACTATATTCAGAATTCAGTGACACATTACCTTGTAGTCCTTTCATTTTCCATATCAGATCCAGTTCCTGATCTATAATATCCAACAGCCTGTAATCTAGAAACCTGGTGACCTTTCTTTCAGTGCGTCTTGCATTCATACTTCTCCCCAAACCCATAGAAAGTAAATGAGTGATTTACTCTCTATAAGCCCATATCTGTAATCCAAGCACCATCGTGGAGAAGCCAGCGCCGGACCATGACATAACCACTCCAGGACGAGACAACAGTTCATCACACATCCCAGAAATAGAGTGGTGATGTCATCTTTCTGGTGGTAAACGATCTGCGAATGGAGGGAGGGAGGTAGGGCGGGTGGAATGGATAGATGAACGGGAAGGTGAGATCTAGGTCTTGCTGGAGTCTGCCGGGATGGTAATAAAAATAATAAAAAAAAAAAAAAAAGATGAACTGATGTGCTGGAGGTGAAGGAAGAGCATGCGGGAAAACAATGACTGGCATGTCATTAAAAAGAAGAACAAAGAACGACCAGTAGCCTCATATGTAATTAGATTATTTTTTATGCCATCACGCATTACAAATAAATTAAAGAGGAGTGAGAGCGCCTGAGCATACCATCCTCCTTTCAGTGAACTGGAGAGATGGCTCATTGAGAAGCCCATCTGCTGACTGTGCACTTCATTGCCCTGTGTAGCTCCAGTAATCGGATCCCCCTGCCTGTCGGTAAAAGCAGCTGAACTCCACAGCCCTCTTAACTGGATGTGTTTGGTCCTCCGAGGCTTTAGAGGCTTGGGGTTTCTGGTGCACTGCCTGCGGGGAAAGCCCCTGTGTTCACCATTAAAGCAAAGCTTGTTTGCTCGACTCATTTGTGGCTTTAATTCCAATCAGCCTGTCCCACTCCATTCTTAACATATCATCACTGTGGAGACTGCCACCAAACTGGCCCTAGATCGGTTAGTTTTGCCTGTACATTGAAGTTATTCATTATTTACAGATTGCATCTCTTTCTCTGACTCACTATGCCACATTATGTCTAGCAGAGGCGCCAGGCTTTGACAGAGCGCCTTTCCAGATGGTCAGCAGTTATTGACCTGCGTCTCTGAGGTTTGGATCATGCATTTGCAGGATCCTTATATGAGCAACAGCCTCTCATGGAGGGCCTATCAAATGAAAAAGTCATTATGGTGGTGGTGTTTAAGAAGTATATACATCAGACTTAAAAAGACTGCACTGCTGAAAATCATGAACACAAAAAGGAAAGGATAAGAGACGCCGCCTAGTTGCCTCTCTGAGATTATTTGTGGCAGAAGCATTAGCCAGCATTTCACCTCTTTATTCTATTTTTTTATTCTCAGGTAATCGGGTAAATTTCTCAGCTTTAGCACAGCAGCAGATTATGGGCGTAATGAATTCAGCCAAGACACGACAGCACATGCTGGAGTTGGATTCCTGCTCAGAAGTGACATGTGGAGAAGAGCATAGTGACACCTGGGTCTTCCCGCTCGTGCAAATGAAACCTTTGGGTATCCAGTTGGATGAGGAGGTAACGCGGAGACTGCTGACGGAGGCAGATGGCGACTCCACAATATATCTAACTTCAGGCTACTTTAACCTGACAAAAACCTACATGAGACTAGTACTGGGAGCTGCTGCAGATTATCGCATCCTCATGGCCTCACCAGAGGTCAATGGTTTTTTTGGGGCCAAAGGTGTGGCAGGTGCCATTCCCGAAGCTTACATTCACCTTGCCAATCAGTTCTATAGCAAGGTGAGCAATTACTTTGTTTAGCTAGTATTCCTTTCTTGTTGCATGGGACATGATGAATATACAGTCCTCTCCGAAAGTACTGGTAATGTCAAAGCCGTCTTATCCGTTCTTTTATTATACGAAGAATAAATCTGGTTTTGAGATCAAAAGATGAATACGAGATGATGGTTAGCTTTCGTTTCCTACTATATACATCTTATTGTGTTAAACGGCATTCATGTTATTTAGTTTCTGTCGACATTTCGAATTCATTCTGCTGCTACAATCATAAGTTACACAATCGATAAAGGTTACTAAGGCTGTTCCACCGGCAGCATTGCAATCAAGTCTTGACACTACATTCAGTGTATTTCATCAAGAAGATTGTATGTCTTGAATGATGAGCAGATCTTTTCTCTCACCTTTCTATCATTGGTAGAGGTTAATCTTAATTCCAGAATTCAGGGCTAATCCTGTGGTATGGTCTCTGTCTTCATCAGTCTTCTCTGAATGATGGGTTGTAAAACCTTCACCCGTGCACTACTTGCTGGTGATGCCACTGACCGTTTTCTTCACAGCTCTAATAAGGTTTCTGTCATCAACTGTTGTTGTTGTTCCGTGGCAGAACCTGGTCTTGGAAATTGTTCTATTTGCTGTGACCAATGCTTGTGCACCAGCTCTGTTTAATATTTCTTTACAAAGTGGGTTGCTTTTCTCCTATAGACAGCTCTCTGGTCTTCATGTTGGTTTATCATGTTTAACCACAAATACATTCTTCACAGGTGAAACCCAGGGCTCAATCTAGTAGAGATAGTAGAGACTATTAATTGTTTAAACGTATTCAGACCAAACGTCTTCGTTTTAAAGCAAAGACGATGAACTGGCCTTGCAGTTTCAGTACTTTTGAAAGGGGATCTTTTTTATTTCTTCAATGCAGAGCACCTCAGATAAGATTTATAGAAATATACACAAATGTGACAAACAGAGGATTGTCGAGTCAAGGTAACTGTCGAATAACTTGCCTTGAACACACACACACACCAGGATTTTACAAGAGCACTTATGTTTGTTGGTTTTTAAAAATGTATAGGATGTCACAGAGGATGAATACTGGCAGAATAATGCAGACAATTTCATTTATTTATTTATTTTTAAACCTTTCTGCAAAGGTCGTTTTGAGTAATGAGACCGTTTAAGAAATGCATTAGTAAAAGTAGTCAGGCTGCCAAAAGATGTCTGAAATCTTGCTAGCGAAGTGTGATTTTCTTTGATCATCAAGCTCTTTGACAGCTATGTGCTGTAAGAAAACACACACAAACTTAATCAGTTCGGTCTGTAATCTAGTCTATGATGTTATTAAGTTTTTGAAATGCTGTAACTTTACCTGTGTTTGAGATATACACAAAACAGAAGCATATTTCAATTCACACACCGTTTTCTCTCACACACATTTTCCTATACACATTCTAATCGATACCCCCCCCCACCCCCAAAAAAACCAATTATATATGGGGTGCTTTTTCTTTTGTTGCACTACAATGTTCATAGACTAACGCTGCAGTTATTTACATCTAGGTGTGTGAGCTGGGTCAACAGGATAGAGTCCACCTACATGAGTATCATCGGCCTGACTGGACTTTCCATGCCAAGGGTGAGTTCAATTTATTTTTTTGCTCATTAATTCTCTGTATTATTAGAGGCCCTGAGGGTTAAATAAACTTTCTATTGAATGCTGCAGCCTAGCCGGTAAACTCGGTGGAAATGCATTTCCACTCAATTTTAAATACAACTCAGTGAGAGGTAAAAACATCATTCATCTCTCACTCCTGCTACTTCTTTAATATAGTAACTGCTGTATTTTGTTTCATATTTTAAGGCCTGTTCAGAGTGCATTAAATGGCGGTAAACATTCATGTCATAAGAGTTCATAGACTTGGAGAGACAAGAAATGAGTGAGAGACTCGGAGTTCAGTAAATATGGGCAGCATCAGTGCAATTCAATTTCATGCTCCCGTTAAGAAGTCCCGCTTATTAGATAAAGCCTTGTCAATGCCGTCATTTCTAGTAAACATAGAGGCAGAAGTGGGAATAGACAGGGTGCAGAGGTCCTCTTGGTCAAGCAGGAAAAGAATCGATGACCATTAACTGGCATTCTGGCCCTCTGCCTACGATAGACCTATTCACCCTAGGCAGGGGCCAATGAGCTGGAATAAGTGATTAAATGAGAAATGAACACAAAGGCAGGGAGAGAGGAGAGAGAGGTTGTGTGTATGAGGTAGTAACTCCCTTAAATAGGCTGTTTTTAAAATTGAATGATTTAGTTCAGGCACAGAGAAAGATCAGTTTACCTCAAAGCCTTTTGGGATACATAATTAATAGTTTGTACATACAAGGAAATCCTGAGCAATAAGTTTTGAGTAGCTTCCCGTCAGTTGTGTTACCTGATATTCGACTACCTCCTTCGGATAAAATGCTTCTCTCATGTATTTTATGTGGAATTATGTACAGAATATTCTTGCAGTGATTACATCATAGATTTATTTATTTTTTTTAAGATTTGTAAATGTTAAAGATGCCATATTTCAGATTGTTGACTTTGTCTTTGCACCGAAGACGTTGGAAGGATTTATTTGTTCTGAAATACCAACGTATCATATTTCATGTTCAGAGTTTCCTGTAAGGGATGAATAGAAACCATGTTTGTTGTTGAACTCACAAATCCAGTGCCAGCAATGAAACGTTGCCAAATTGAAATAGGGAAGTCTAATCTGGGTAATGTTCACACTTTCTGGTAGCATACAGCCTCGAGTTCTTAAAGAGAAAGCACGAACTAGCATGAATTAACATTTTCTTTTAAAATATTCGAATGAATTATTCAGCTAATTAAACGTGTGTACAGTATATGCATAAGGTTCATTTAAGATTCAGGTTAACTTCTGTCATTACAGGACTGTGGTACTACCTGGAAGGAAATCCCCATCCCTGTCTGACTCTTATAGGCTCACCCAATTTTGGTTATCGCTCTGTGCACAGAGACTTAGAGGCTCAGATAGCCATAGTAACAGAAAACGATGAACTCCAGACTCAACTGCAACAGGTCAGAATCACTCATACATGAAGATATTTTGCTCTCTATATAATTGAACACAACTATTTTTGCACACTGTCTTATATAATCATATAGGATTTTTTTTACAGTATGAAAAAAAAGAAAAGCATTTGCATCCCCTACAGTTTACCCCATAATATATGATTAGACCACGTGATCCTTCTGGGAAACCTGTATGTAAGTGGTAATAAAGCTTGAGTAACCATAAATGGGGTCAGATGCTCTTTAACTCTTTGGACAAGCTGAGGTTCCTGTCAGTCTTTAGCAGATGGAAGTTATATAAGCTTATAGCTCTTTTAGCACTCCCTCTACACACACACACACACACACCCAGTCACTGGCGAACAAATATGAGGAATTCAGTCAGCATAGACTAAGGTCCAGTACAGCCTGTAAAATTGTTTGCACTTCTGTGCCAAATTCTATGCTATTAATTTTGCTGGCATAGGAAAACCATCATAAACACACAATGCTCTGTCTAGGCTTCTTTGGGAGTTGTTTCTATTGAAGAAGCAAATATAAGTAAAACATTTATCATCCATTTTCTGTCTGAAACGTCAGTTACTTAATGTTAATTTCTTGTTTACGGAACAGTTGCATTAAAGCAATATCGTACGCAACGTCATGCTGTTGTACTAAATATCAGCAGGGCTCCAATTACGGGTAGTCCAAACACTACCATGCAGAATCAGTATAACGACACTCTCTTGCTATTGCGATATTTCGTTATTACACCACCATGAAACCTGGGTGCTGATTAACTACTAACTGCATGCTATTTATTCAATGCTGCCAGATTGTTTCAAGATTCACTATTCATAGAAAACTCTTCTACAAAATACTATTGGTTTCTTTGTCCTTCAGGAGCAAGACATGTTGTATAGGAAATCCACAGAAGTGTCCGGCACCACCTTTAAACAACCTAATCGTTATGTGAAGTTATGGGTGAAGTTGGTCACTCCTCTAATTAAGAACTTCTTCTGAGATACTGCAAGCCAGAGTGGTTGGACCTCTTACAGTCCATACCAGGTTGGTTAATTTTAGACTTGGTGTTCTGACTATGCTACTGAGGAGCCTCTGCTCATTATATTAAAAGAAACAACCTTGATTCGTTTCATGACGTGATGAAGTGAGTCTAATGGAAATCAGATGTACTGTGTTAAACAGTCAGTACTGGGCACTGTATCTGTAAAGCAGTACCACATTTACCTAGACTTTTGAGAGACAATGAATTGCTTTTGTGTACAAGAAGACACACACACACAAAAAAAAAATTGTTATTTTGGTTTGTCTGAAGCACATTCAATGTTTCTTTTAAATATAAACGCACATAAAGCCCAAGCTGGCAGATAGTGGGTTCTTAAGAATCCGCAAAGTCACTGCAGCGGTACCCCAAGCAAAAATCTTGTCACATAGCCGAATGTAGAGTAGTGTGGAAAGACCACAGCACAAACATAAATTATTCCAATGCTTTCAGTCTTTAAGCACTGCCAGTGACCTCATTCAGCCCACTGCTGAAAACATCTGGAGCTGTTTTGTTCATGTTGTCCGTATTTCAGGCATGGCCTACATTTAAGATGCAGATTGAGAAACTCCAGCTCTAAAAAAAAAGCTTTACATTAATGAAAGGACGTTTACTGATGTAAATGAAAGGGTTAAACACTGATGAAACGCATATAAGTTTTTCCCCTAATATACTGTTAGACTGCCCTCTTGTGGTGATTTTGGAAAATTGAAATGTATCCATAACACAAGAACACGTTTGATGTTAATATCCTTGTAATTAAGGCATACAATCAAGAAACAAATTAATTTTGGTCAAGGAACGAACAATTTAATAATCGAATTGTGGCATGAATAATATAGCAAAAAAAATTTAATTTCTGTCCAGTTATGCTGCACTAGACACTAAGAAGCAGACATACAAAAGCTAACACCCATTTAGTTGGTTTCTCTTTAGTTTTCAGATTAAAGGTCCAAACGTAGGTGTGCCCACGCGTACGTGTTTTGTACACAGGACACTCGTATACATTCTTTTTCTCCTGGCGGTCAATGGGAATGGCATTAATGAAGATCACTGGCATAGCAGCTGTCAAATTCCTTTGAAAAAAAAAAAAAGGCATCAACAATTGCACCAGACTGGATACCAATATCGAGCTCCTGTGAAAATGTTTCAAACAAATGCTAATAATGTTTTCTATCAAAAGATCACTGATGTAATTCATGTGGACTGCCCTGAATTTATTTTTACTGAGCTGCTTTAAATGAAATTTCATGATATATTTGATAATTGGCTGATAGTTTGAATGAGGCGGGTAGCGTGGGGAAACAATACAACACTGATGAATTTTAGGAAAAAATAACAATGGCATGATGTAAGGAGTGAAGATTGGGGGCAGTCTAAGAATCGCTGATATTTGAGGAATCTGGGGAAGGTATTCTTACAAGCCAGTGACAAGATTATTACCTTTTAACAAACAAGTGATGTCAACAATCCGTTGCTGAGCAGTTGATATGCATTTGTACAACAATGTACATATTTCTTACCAGAAGCTTCTTGTCTAGGACAGCAAATTGCAGTCATAATTATGTTTATAATATTATGACTTTAATTTTCTAAACATGAACCAGATAAAAGTTGCAGTTATTGTTACTGATTATGCTATATCTTTTTATTTATATATATATATAATATATATATAAATGATACAGTGAGTTCCTCCCATTGGATCATATGAATCTTAAGATGATGAACAATAATTGTTTGATTACATAATTAAATCATTGTTTTATTGAACTTTCATATAGGAAAACAAAACACGAATAGCCTTTAACATGCTAACAGGACACTCGATTCCTTGGATAATAAATAAGCTAAATAAATGTAGGCACATTCACGTGTAAATGAAAGGAGTTGTGCAGATTTAACACAAGTTAAACTGTATGATGTGGAAAAGCAATTTCACTGTGATCAGTTTCATTTCAGTGTGGCTTATATATACACGTTTGCCTTTTTGATGTTTATAACCGTGTCTGCTTTAAAAAATTGCCTGTTTAATTAAATATATTAAATCTAGTGAGCAGCTTCTTTTTACTTTATTTAGTTTGTATGAAGGAGACAAAATGCAAGTTATAACAGTGTTTGAAAGCCATATTTTGCCTTTCTTTTAAGCGTTCTATATTTGATGTTCTGAATGACAATCCTGATTGAGAGTCTTATGCCAGTTGGTCTGTAAACAGCCTTGAAGGTCAGTTATTTATTTATTTATTTTCTCTGCCAACCAGTCTAATATGTATGATTATTAATATTATTATTATTATTATTAGTGTTTTTGGTTCTATAAATAGTATTTTTAAAATAAAGGCTTGGATGTGATGTGTGTTTAATCCAGTATTGAGGTCCTAAAACATATAATTTCAAATAATCTTACCTTCCACGAAAAGGCCATAGATAAAAGCACCATCTCTGGGTGCACTGGCCATGTGCTCCATATTCTTTTTAGTCACCTCTATAGCCAATCGCATCTTGTCTAAAGGCCATTCATGTTTCCTGGCTGTGGACTGTATGATGGCAGTGAGGAAAGACTGCAGCAGGCATGGAAAAGTCAGATGTCCATGTCTCCAGTTCCTATAGATACAGTGTTTTATTGTGAGATGTCATTTCTTGATACAATTTAATTTCACTTATATTTTGATAAAAATCTTTCTTTTTTTATAAAAAACAAAACTAACCCATGGCTCAGTAAACATCTGGTCTAGGATACAGAACACATCAATGTCACATCAAACCTAATTATTATTTAATTAATTCAGCTGTCTTTTTATATCTGGAAAGGAGTGTATCATATTTGAAATGCTCTCTCCTTGCCTCCTCGACTTCATTATTCAGAAGAAATTACCTCTATATATGAATTCAAATCATAGCCCTCAAGCCATTGTGTGCAATTTAAAAGTAAAAAGTGAACGTTTAAATGTTTCCCACCTTGATTCTGAGGAGATCTTTTATACCAATCACCCAGCCCCTTTAGAGATGGGTATGCAAGCTTTGTCCAGAGAATTTCCTAGCTCTTCCATGTCTGCAGTTTTGTATGTTTTTAACCGTGTCTGCTTTAAAAATTTGTCTGTTTATTAAAAATATTGAATCTAGTGAGCGGCTTCTTTTTACTTTGTGTATTTAGTTTGTATGAAGGAGACAAAATTCTAACAGTGCAAGTTATAACAGTGTTTGGAAGCCACATTTTGCCTTTCTTTTAAGCGTTCTATATTTGAAAGGAAAGCCTGGCACCAGCTGCAGTTATTGTTCTGACGTATCTGTCTGCATATATTCCTGAAGATATGTCCTGCATTGTCTACTGTCCCAGTCAGCAGTAATATGGCCACCGTACATTGTGGGATGAGGAGAGACCCAGGTGTAGGTGCTGGCTCAGCGCTCATGAACACACAATAATATAATATTAATGAAATGAAATATATTAAGCTAGTAAGAATATAAAATGAACTATTTTTATCTAAAATATACTTGTATCAAAATGCATCATAATGTAATCGTAATGGTTTAAAAGTACACACCACATCTTGTGTGTGAACATAATCACTTTGTCATATGACTGAAGTTTTAAGCAAATAGCAGCATCTGCGGATATAAAGCTGTAGAATGACCCAGTGTTTCTAAAGCAGCCTCAGCCACGACCTCCTGGCCCAGAGACCCATTGTGAAACCTGCCATTATCAGTGCTAAAGCCCTTCTTCATGCCTGTGGGAGAACAAGCATAGTTTTTTTTGTCATTTGTTTTTAAGCATATTTAGCAAATTAAAATTTAAGGGCATTAGTGACTGGGTCAAAGAGTTGGATGCTTGATCAAAGCCAGGGAATGCCTTCTTAGTATTCACTGCAGTTTGCCTCTAACTTCCTCCCAAGTTAAAAATACGAAGTTCGTTGTTTTACTGCACACTTTACAACAGCGTAGTGATCAGAGTGATGTTTAAGTTTTACTGTAATGTTTATTATAGAGTCAAATAACAAAATTTAAATCATGATAGTCACAACATCCTTTTGATAAGTGTTTCTGCTCATAACAATTATTATAAAAAGTGTAGGAGTAAAAAGGAGAGTATTTTAATCCTGATTCTAACTCTGCAGCCTATACAGAGATGCCGCTGTGACTGCTAATGCGTCTACTCCAGGAGAGAGGATAAACAACATAGGAGCGGCTGCTAAGGACACGGCAAACGCAACACTGTGGCCATCCACATAATGGATCAAAAATCACTACAGGGTCCAAACAGCTCATTACGCTAACTGCTGCATTTACAAATCTATACATCAGACATCAGAATAAAGAAAAAACTTTGATTCTGTGACTTGGGTCTTCGAGTTTGTGTGTACGTGCTTCCTCATACCTGATAGCATAACACTTTCGGTCAGGTCTCATGCATCTCATACTCTGCTTCTCTTTGGTGCTTCTTTTCTTCCATTCTTGGGGAAACCTCTCCTTCTCTTTAGCCTCAGACTCTACAAACGTCTTCCAGCGTGTGTCAAATCCTTCTATATCTGTGTCCAGATTTCTACACTCATCCATTTCAGGCAAGTCTACCAATACACAAGACAAAATAGTTAAACCAAAGACAATTCAAAATGATTCAAATGGTATTAGTTATCACCTTGCAACTGCTTTAAGGGCATTACTAGTTAAATAAGATAATGAACATTCCTCCAAACCTTCATACCACCCCAGCTCTGATTGGACAGGAAGTCAACAGGAGATACAAGACCTACTTTGAAAGGGAATCTTACCCAGAAATACAGTTCTGAAGGGTTGAACTCTTTATTCTGTTGATTCAAGCCAGTTTTAGAAATGTTAGCTTCTAAGATCATGGTTTTCATAAAATAACTTGTTTTCCCTTTTTAATTGCATTTCTTCCAAGCAGGGGGTTCAAAACAGGCTTAACATTCTCACTGATATTTTCAATCAACAGGACATCTCCACTGGAGACTGCATTCTTTCTTATGTCAAGGTATCTGGATAAAAAAAAAGAACAAAAGTTATGGAAATGCTCTGAAAAATAATACACATCTGAGTCACATTCATAAGCGCTTTTAGCCACACACTTTTGTCATTCTCACTCTGCTCCACTATAACACTACTTATAATTACTCTTCATTATCAATACCCAGTCATCTCAGACCCTTTATACTAATAACAGTCACCATTTCATTCCATTAAACTACTGAACTGGGTTAGTCAAAGCCAAATTTCTATAAAACACTGGTTTATCCTGCTGGTGCAGAAAAGAATTATAGCAAATCTTAGAAAAGTAAAAGTAAATCATTTTAAGACACCTGACCATGCTTCTTGCCATATAAGTACTTTATGCACACAATTTCATAGTAAAATATATATTTCTCTCTTTCTCTTTCTATTCATTTCCTTGTCTCTCTTATGTTTTTCCTTCATTTCATCTCAATAAAAGAAATATAATTATTTGAATTTTTACCAAAAAAAAAAAATTGGTTTAGGAAAGGTGCTGTAGATAATTAAGTATAATATAATTAATTAAAGCCCTTTCAACATACAGCAAATGTAATTTTGCACAGAATGGAGTCATAAATCAGGATCACAATGTCATAAAATGACAATAACAAAAGTGGATAAAGTACAGTGCTAACGATGCATATTTGGCATAAACCAGAATTACCCCTTCTGTCGTAAACGGATGATTTTGAGGTTGTCTTCAAATTTGTTCTTGATCCATTTGATACCCTGGAGCTGAGCATCCAGTGTTGCAGAGGATGGTGGCATTATCAACAGACATATGGTCACTAGGCAGACCCTGGTTGCTCCAAGCTGCTATGTCTGCATCATTGGTAAGGAGTGTCAGAGGGAACAGGGACCTGAGATAAACATTAATAGAACAACATTTATTAGACATATGGTGTTTTTAACATAATATAATAGTAATGTGAGGCACTGGAAAAATGTGTATGCAGCACCATGAGTTCCCTGAGGTAAGGAGGCCAATATTTTCGATGAGACATATGACACAAAGGATGAAATCGGCATGACATCACCACAGAATGTCGTCTCCTGGTTTTTTTAACTGGTCTAATAATTCTGACCAACGCATCTTCTCCAATGTCTAGAGACAAAGTTAATTTTAATTCATATAATTATTGTATAATTATTATAATTTCACAAAAGTATTTAATTCGTAGATTTAAAATAAACTTTAGCACTAACCAAATATAATAATTTTTTACATTTTGTAATTTATTTACTTTTATAGAAATACTTTACCTGTTAGCAAGGGAAATAGTCTTATTAGGGTGCATCAGCTTCCCTTTTTTTTTATCAGTTTGTCATCTCTAGCTTTCTCATATTCTGATGTCAGTTTGGCCAAAGTAGTGTTCATTTGTTAAACATAAAAAAAAACCCACAACTTTTTACCTTTTGTTAATAGAGCTGTATTTTCATTGTTACTCAAGAGTATACAGCTTACCGCTATTTATAAGTGATTAAAAAAAATTTCTTTTGGCTCAGCATTGGCCTTATCTAATCACAATACATCACAATAGACTTCATAGAACTTAACCATGAGCATAGTGCAGAAGCAGCTAAAGACTTCTGCCTAATAAAATTTGGCTCAAATGTAGGATCATTCTTGAAGGGTTTTGGTAAGCATAAAAGGGAATAAGGGAATAAACAACGCATTATTAGAATAGACGAACTGGTGAAAAAAAACCTCAAAAGCCTCGATACATGCATCAGGGATATTTTCTTTTTGCAGTTGATCAAGCAGAAACAAATCAACTTTTGCTATCATGTTTTTAGCTACTTTGCATCTTTTGTCTTTGCGGATTTTGCCATTGGGGGCAAGAAGGACCATCACAGCTGCTGTGACATTAACTACAGCCTCTGGTGGAGTGCCTAATGACTTAAGCTCAGTTAAGTTTTTCTACATGACAACACAGCAAAAAAGAAAATGGCAGTCCATAGAAGAATATTTAGATGAATTCATGCTTATTGACAAGCACAAAAAACCTGAATTAAATATTTAATAGAGCTATGAAATTACAAGTTTGGGGAAAAGGTCACACATGATGCTCCTCATCACATACTCTTAAAAGTGGCTTGAATATAAACTACAGTTTTTTGTTTTTTTTTTATTAAAAGACTTCGGAGAACTCTTTGCATCTACCTATCATACATCAATATGTATGTATACATCAATATGTACACATCAGGTAGAAAATAGAACTGAATACTATAATAAGCTGTACTACCTTGATGTACTACTTTTTCTTAGTGTGTACAATTTTCCTGTGTCATTTCCCTTTATTAAATCTAACTTTTTTATGGACTGTAATATTATGGTTTCTTTATCTGTGTAAATCTGGCCATGTAATTAGTACACCACTGAAAAGATGCATGTTACCATATCAGGTAAGGCAGTTCTTAGTCTGCTGGTCTATAATGGCAACAACTATTCGTTCTAACTGTATACCTACAAGGTAGGCTACCAAGGCAGGCATGTTAAATCAAGTGGTCCATTTTATTATCAGGTATTCGCAAATATACTATATTAGATTAGATTAGATTAGATTAGATTCAACTTTGTTGTCATTGTGCAAGCTACATGTACAGAGCCAATGAAATGCAGTTAGCATCTAACCAGACGTGCATAGATGGCTTATTTACAAGTGGCAGTGTAATAAATAAGGGTATAAGGGTATGAGGTTATACAGAAGGTGTAGTAATATGTACATATAACTGAATAAGGGTAAATATAGTGTGGTTTTTATAAAAGTATGATACAGTATGAACTGGTATGACAGATAGCTGTACAAAAGGAATGTCATTATGCATATATACATCTATATATCTATATATACACACATACATACATATACACAGAATAAACAGAATAAATATGGACGGATATACAGAAGTGTAATAGTTTTTGGCTGGTGCAAGGATGCTTGATTTTAAAGTGGTGCAAAATAGTGCAAAACACAGAAGAAAAAGTGACAGTACAATAATATTAACTTATATAGCCCATGAACATGAAATAAGAGGAAATAGTTGTGTGTGCCCTGTAGTTATCCCTGACTAGTGTGCTATACCTTTTTTTTAATGTGTTTAAATCCTCTTGTGCAGCAAGCAGAGCAGGCTCAGCTTTGGCTAGGTCCTCCTCACAACACCTCTGCTTCTCACATACATTCTCCAAAGATAAAATGTCATTTGAAGCATAATAAGGTTGTTTTTGAAAATTATTCATATTAGTTACTAGAATAAAAAAAAAGGCCACAGATTTACCATGGCAATAGCTTGCACTTTCAGCTCCTCCTCAACAGCAATGGATTTCTCCTCGGTTACCTTATCTGTTTCTGTTTTTACAACTTGAATAAGCTTACCAGCATCCTCATTCTGTTTAAGCTCTACTTTTTGAATTGCCAGTTTAGCATTCAGACCATCTACTCATAATATTCATGTAATCTATGTAAAAGGTAGGTGGAGAATTAAATTTTAATCATTAGTATTTCTAACCTGTACAGATGTGCTTTCTAATTTGTAATCCTTTCACAAGTCTATGCATTTTTGCTGTTAATTCTGTTCTTTTTAGAATAAACAGATTCTGATCTGATCCAGAAAGGTTTTTGGGGTGGTGTAATTATGGCGGCGATCTAATAGGATGTAGCATTTTGACGTCATTCACTGTCTTGTGTACATAGGCCATAAACTGACTTAGGGAGAAAAGGCAAAAGGGGATAGCAGTAATTATTTCCCAGAGTCAAGAAACATATACAGTTAAGTAAAATGTAAAAAGATCAAACCATTTCATACCTTAATGCCTTTATAAGGAAGCGGATGCTGACGGACACCAATGCGTCTTTTGGCCACTCGTGGAATTAGCATATTTTTTGCTAATATTGCAAATAACAAACATGAAACGGCTTCGCAAATAAAATGAAAGTAACAAAATTTCAAGTGCAGATTTGAATTTTGCTAAAAACCGTTTCAGAGTAGTAATTTCTTAATTTCCTATAACTAAGCAGGGCAATACACTTTGTTACATGGCAAGATCGTTAACTAAGCGAAGAAAACCGTTCAAAAAGCTGCGTTTTAGTGTGCAATATAAATATTCCTTCCTAGAAGATATCATTTCCATGTGATTAAAAAACTAGGCCCCAAACATTCAATACAAAATCAGACGACCAAAACCATTTTATTGTGTCTGGATTTCAGACATGATAAAATATTTTTTAGTCCATTTGTTTTAGAGTTTTATTTCAAGACTCAAACCTACATGGCAATTGCAAAAAAAAAAAACCTAAAAGATAAAAGATCTTCATCAAAACCATATTTTTATACAAACGCATTCAGACAAAAATACAACTTTTAAAATATATACAGAAGTGATCCGTTGACATCGCCTCCTCTAATATTTCTGTGCACTTCAACAAAGAAACAATTTAAATACTGAAATATCTTGCATTTCGGACTATTTTAGTAAAGCAACCCATCCTCACCATGATCATAATCATCATCATTATTACTACTCCATTTTAATATTTAAAATGTAAAATTGTCCTCCCACATTAACTAAGAAAAAACATACAACAGGCCGTGCTGTTGCACAAGAATGACGCACAAGCCGAGAGGGACAAAAATGCCAAACCTACCTTAAGTGTATCACTGGATCAGGTCAAACAAATACAAAAGCCCCAAGGTAATATAGAGAAGAAAAAACAGAAAACAGAAAATGTCTTCTTTACACTGTACATTACAGGATGTAAGGCCACTTTCATTTTTATGAACTACAGACTGAACAAATCAGTATAAAAACAAATCCACTGCTTCAGTCATTAAGGCATATAAAAATAGCTTTGGAAATGAGACAAGCACATATCTTCATTTCAAGAAGCAGACAAAATATAACAGCGGACAATACAAAGACAATGATTACAAGTATGTAAAAAGCCACATGAATGTCATTATGGAAGCCGATCAAGAAACACAGCTTATGAAATATTCCGGAGAACGTGCAGATAATATACGTACTTATCCTGCTGTCTGTACATGTATCAAACAAACAAAAACTAAATCTGAAATACATATTTTTCAGCAGCTTTTACGTCAGTTGCCTTGTACAGTCAGACCTGCTGATTTAAAATGTTCATAGATTGACACAGGCTATACATAATACATTTACACACATTTATTTTGTAACATTTGCAGTTTAAGAGCCTCTGTCCAATGCTATAATCCTTCAATACATACAAATCCCTGAATGAGTATGTATGCATGTTTACTCAAAAAGCATAATAAAGTAAATCAAAGTGAAAAGCAGTGTCACACAAGGCTCACAAAACTCCCAGTGCAGTTCACCATTTCCACATGAAAACCCCAGAGCATTCCTGAGTAGGACTGGTCCGGTCCACAGTTATGGCGTCTAGGTTTCATTTGTCCACTTGCAAAAGTCACAGGTCATTTCCTTCTTGGGTGTCCTTCATTTAGTCTTCAGCAATGATACTGTATATACATGGGCTCCAAAGTTTCAAGGAATCAGGAAAATCTACTGCCTCTTTATAGAGGACACCTTCTTCTTCCTGGCTGCAAGCATCTCATAGAAGGGGTCCCTGCTGATGGCAGCTCTGGAGACAGGAGAAAAAAATTCTGTTAGAATACCTTGGCACTTTTGTAAGCAATACAGTTCCAAAACTGTATGAGTTTCACCCATGGCAGCACCCATTGACTTTCACAGTAGGAAAAAATATAGACTATGAAAGTCAGTGGGTGCTGCCAACTGTCTGATTACCAACATTTTTCAAAATATCATCTTTTGTGTTAAACAGAAGAAAAAAACTCATACAGTTTGGAATAAATTGAGGGTGAGGAAATAACACAATTTTCATTTTTGGGTGAACTATACCTTTAAGAGCTACATTAAGCCTTAAATGTTATATGAATATGGGACCTGGAGCACAGGTTTTATCAGCTGACTGTCTTTTGTTGCTTATAATAAATTGGAATGTTGATTTGTGCCAAAAAAACACCGCCAAGCAACTGATTTTCCTCCTTGGTAGGTTACGTCAGATCAGGTCACAGGCCACGGAAGCCCCAATGGTCCAAAAACGTTAGTGATTCGCAATCGCAACCACAGTCAGTGTTCGCAATTTATGAATGAAAGTTCTGTCACAAAACGATATTGTTACGTATCCTCACTCTTTTTAAGTGGGTATACGGAAATCCTTGGCCTTTCCTAGTGGGTATACAGTGTATACCTGCGTATCACGTAGACTACACCAGTGGTCTACACCCTCCTTTTATATTACATCCAAAGTTACATTATATAGTGTGCATATAATCAATCAATGAACTTGGATGACCACTAACTTAATACTACTGATCCATTCCTCTTTTTCTTCAATGGTTGGGGCTGAGATTCTGTAGAATGTGTGGTTTCCCTCGACCACTCGACCATCTGCCTCAGTCTTGCAGGCCTTGATCACTTGATCCTTATTGTCTGGGATGAAGAGCTCAAAGCAGTTCTGTGAAGATCGTTATTCAAACGATTAATGTGCATGCATGCATACAGACACATTATACCATGTATAGAAATATTTTGAAGAAAAGGAGAACATACAGGTTTCTTTGAATCCTCCACTTCTCTGATGCTCAGATTTTCCAGGGGTATAATCCCTCTTGGCTCTTTATCCTAAACAAAGTTAATAATGGTTCAGAAATAAAACATGCTCTACCATCTGCATTGTTATGTTACATTCGTGCATGGCCATATAATCGGTTGCTCACCAAAGAAAACTTTACGAATTGAACATATCGAACACAAACAAACCCCCAAATTATGGGTTACTTACAGTTGTGAATTCAAAGTAATAAAGGCAGTTATCCGTCAAGATAAACCACCTTCTTTTCCACGTTTTGACCCGTCCCCCTGTAAAATGGAAGGACAGCCCAGTGAAGAAATGTATAACCAAATGCTGATAGTGAGAACTGGGTTAACAGTCAAGAGAGCGGACGAGACGACGGCAAATGAAGCAGGATGAGGTTTGGAGCACTGCAGCGGGCAGACATGTGCATGGTTAAGTTACATTAGTGCATAGGCATGTAATGGGTTTACTCGTTACCAAAATGTAAAAGAATCCCACAAAATGGATAAAAAGTAAGTAATCGAATGTAAACGACAAAAGAAACACAGAGAGGACTCAAATAAATTATACAGTACGATACCGGCTATATGTCTATCACAACACAAGGTGGTTTTCTTACAGTACTTTGCTTTATCTTAATGTCTTTCACATTTTTAAAATGTCTTAATGGATTTTTAAGTATTATGTGGTAATGTATTTATATATAGCAGAATCCAAGCCTGGAGTTTTCCTTAGAAGTAAACAGTAATAAGTATTATACTCTAAACAATAAATAAGTGTTTCTGGTTCTCAGCAGAACTGTGTTAAGTTGGAAGAATCAAAGCCAGACCTGCCTTTATGCCTTTATGCAGATCTGTGGCAACTAAACCAAATAAACTGCAGAACGTGTAAGGCAACCTTTGATAAAACCTCTCTGATGCGCACAATTAAGCTTTAATTATGTTACAGAAATAGCAATCATGAGCAAAGAATAAAGAAACCTGCAGCATCCAGGATTAAAGGCTTATGGCTAAACTCCAAGTTCACGCAATAGCATTATGGGGCTTCACACATTGCAAGCAATGTAGCAATGTGCAGGAAATGCCACATTCCAGCATAGCTCAGCATTATGGAACTAATAGGAAACATAAAACCATTTCATTTTTCCAATGAAATATCGGTTTAAAAAAAAATTAAAAATCTAAATGGACCAAAAAGTAAATAATGAGAGCAAAGCACACCACATAAAGCACCCAGAAGCACAGCATATTGGCTAATGGGAAGAACCGGTGTACATACCTCCTGTAGAAAGTGAACATGAAAATAGAATAAAGTGGGGGAAAAAGAAAAAGTGTAATAAAAATCACAAAAAATATAACAAAAAACTGTATTTAAATCACTGTAATTACAATATTTTCACTTCTATAACTCTCCACCAGATGGCAACCTAAACAAACAGAAATAACTAGCCAAATGCTTATGGTCCTTTAGGACATTAAATGTTCATATCCCTTATTATTTTATTGACTTCTATATATATCGTGTGTCATCACTTTGTAGGAGACAAAGGCTAATCTGGCACTACCATGTACAGTGTTGGCATGATTGTGTCAACTGTTGTAAAATAAGAATAAAACATCAGTGTGGATTTATAGAACATTTAATTGAATACATGTAAAATGACAACCTTATTAAAAGAAATGTGGAAAAAAAAATAAAAAGAATAAGATATGCCACTCACCCAATTTCAGCAACCAGCCCTCACGGTCTGGATTAAAGAATGTGTGTGTTAGGTCATTGCCATCGTCTTCTGGTATCTTAAAGGGCTCATTCTTGATGCTTTCATAAAGGTTCTGTAGATATGGACATGCGTTAAAGAGGCCTTAACATAATCGTACCAACACACACACTCTATGTGACACATAAACCATGAAATCTGACCCTGAGCAAGTCCTCTGGTAGGTCTCCCCCATCATTGATGCCTCTGTTCATGGCTATGAAGCGCTCAGCTGAAGGCTTGTCCTTTACATTAGGGTTGTGTAGGCTTGTATTCAACATGATGACGGCAAATGAAAGAACATAGCAAGTATCTGCAGAGAAATTTAACAAAAAAAAAGCCATCTTTAAGCTTGCTGTATACTTTCCTTTTAAATGGACATGCCTGCATATAATTAACAACAATTTAAAAGCAACATGGCCATAATGGATGTATCAAAGCCAATGACACTTTTAGATATGTAAGCACTTCAGTCTCAATAAGAGAATGGCACATTATGAAAGATTAGACAAAAGATCATGGATGAGTAACTGTGAGTAGGCAGGAAAAGGTCAAATTAGCTTTTGCAGAATTAAATAAGCATCGCAATGAAACAAGCATAGACTTGCCTGTGGACTGAAAGACACCTGTGTTGCACCGACAGTAACGCTGTGCAAAAGCCTCCATCATGCGGTCTATCTTCTGGGCTTCACCGGGTAACCGGAAACTCCACAAGAATTGTCTTCATGGTACGATGACAGAAAATAGAAAAAACAAGATTACTACAGTAGCAAAGCAACAAAAATGGACGTGTATGATCATTATCCATAGGTTTTCATACTTTACCGGAGTGCTTGGACCAGGTTGAGATCCGTAAATTCATGAAGCTCCACAAAAGCATGAAGAATTTTAATATTGAATTCATCTCTGGAAGCAATAGGATGAAGGGCATGATTTAAATAATTACTCCAATAATAGATGTTAATTACTTTCAAGAAGATTTTACTTCAATAATTTTAACGTCATGATATCGAGGAGCGGATATCTAACGAAGAATGATGAATTATACTTCAATGAAGCTGTAAGCCTGAAAATAGGTTCTCAACTGT
This sequence comes from Tachysurus fulvidraco, assembly GCF_022655615.1. NCBI lineage: Eukaryota > Metazoa > Chordata > Actinopteri > Siluriformes > Bagridae > Tachysurus > Tachysurus fulvidraco. The sequence goes on along the minus strand of NC_062525.1, from coordinate 18,386,367 downwards.
GCTAAATGTGCAGAAATGTGCAGTTATATGAAGGCAATATTGTGGCAACAGTTAAAAAAAATGGAAAGTGCAAGCAACAGCTGAAAAGTCAGAGTTATCTATATGTGGTGAAAAACAAATCAATCCTCAAGCAGAAAGTGTTTCCAATTAATAAGTGCGTTGAAGAATCATGAACATTCATTCTCACCTTTCACCTAGATAATCTCCGATGGCCGTCTTGTTGAGGCCCTCACCCTTATAGAGGAACTGAGCGATATCCTCACAGGTATTCTTAAGCAGGTCGTTCTCTATGAGGAACTGGATCCCCTGGGAATAAACAGCACAGACAACTTTCAATGCGTCCTAATGGGGGGTACAACAGCCCTAACACTCTATTAATGCAATACTTAACAAATGTTATTTCAGGATATTATGTTACATTATTAGGATATTTTTCTCCTCTGCTTCAATTGTGTATGTGAATGAAGTCTGAACACATATTTGAATGATGTGATAATAAAATAGAGGATAAAAAGTTGAAGAAATGTATATATATATATATATATACATATATATTCCATATATATACACATATATATATGGAAAGGCAATTTAATTCAAAAAGACCATCACAGAGTCCAAGGTAAATATAATAAATAGAATTCAATGAAAACACAGACACACTGTATACCTTTTTGGGATCCATGTTGAATTTCTTTCGGCCCATTGCCACCTGTTTATTCCTTTGCATATTTTTCCTGTGAAAATAAAAATCATCCAAGCTGAATCAGTGATGCATTCTATTGGTTTTGAGAAAATAAAAGACCAGAGAGGCATGGTAATATGAGCCTGTTAAAGAATGCAGCTTCTTAACACACTATGCATGTAACAGCATCCTAATGGCATCATTAATAACGTCAGGATCTCAGTGCATTAGCAGATTGGGAGAATTCCCACTGCGCAGAGGGCACTGCGTTATAAATTAAGAGAGGTTTTCATCCTCAATGCATCAGCTACTATATTACTAGAAGATGACACTTAATAAAGAAAAAGGAAAGGGGGAAGGAGAAATGAGAACAGAAGCTAGAAGCATAAGGGGGATTCAGCAAAATCCAGTTCCTTGAGAATCACAATTTTACTATTAAAATTCTGTCAAACTCCAAATAAGTGCAAATAAAAAAAAAAAAAAAAAACGGTTTATTTAATAAAAAATAAGAATGCTTTTTAAATCATTAGTTATTACAAAAATGTCACAAAATGTCTTCAATCTTGGACACATTGGACCTACAATGTTTCAACAAACAACCTACGGAATGAGCAAGCAAATATAACAAAGTCTCATTAACTGGACATTAACCAACAATCTCCAAACTTAACAGCAAACTTTATGATGAAATCTAATGCTTCAACATTCACTAAATCCTTTGGGATCATAGTTCACTTGTAGCTCACTGACCGGAGGAGCCATTATAACGTGCAGTGTATGTATGTATGTATGTTCATATCACATGGCTAAAGTCACAAAATGAAGTACAGAATATATTTAATCTCGTTGATCTCGTCTTGCTATTTGATCTATTACTTAATGTCTATCATGCCCAGTGTTTTAGGGAAAGACACACACACACCTTTCTTCAGTGGACCCCAGGTTCTCAATCTCATTCGTCACCTCCGCTATCTCATCCTTGAGTCTCTAAATGTGAGAGAAGAGAAAGGAGAGAATGAAGCAAATGATGACAAACATGGAAGTCAAGCTCATGTTCTTATATTTATTAATGAAGGCTGGAAAGGTATCAATCTACTGCAACCATGACTTCCTTATTATTCAGACAATTCACCATATGGGCTTCAGTCTGACCCAAGCATGAGATATGAATGACATGAACAAGGAGGCTAGTGAGAGACATAAAGGACTGAAAAAAAAATTAGGTGCATGAGAAAAAATGTTCAAATGAGAAATGTAATCCTGAGTAATGCTTTCATCTGTAATGAGTAGTTGGTGATACAGTAGCTGCTGGGAAGTGCAGAGGTCTCATGTTGCTCACCCTCCATCTGCAAGTCATACACAAAACCCCAGGGTTTCAGGACACCCACTAACAAACACAAGGGAATATCACCTGAATGTGCACTTGTGTAGGTTTAGGAGATTACAGCCATGTGTTTGTAGCCACCATCATATAACTGTACTGCATTAGCAATTCATCACCTTACAGCAGATCAGACAGATAAATAACCCCCAACACACACATACGGAGAAGGAGGGGAAAGTGGATAGGCAAGTATGGATAGATGTGTCTGTGTGTCACTTTCTGCTTCAAGGCGAATCAGTGATCAATTAGACAGGGGCAGCTGACCAAGCTGAACGTTTCAGTGTTTTGCTCTGGTAGGAGAAGATAAGCAGACATAATTGCTGAAGGAAAGGACTAACGTTGCTGAGACGGAACAAAAAAAGAGCAGGTTAACAATGTATTGTGTCGGAGTTGCTAGGCGATGAGTGTAGAAGAATGGCAACAATGAGCAGTCTATTTGCATTTGTCTATCTGTCTTCACAACTGTACAGTATGCTACCATTTTCCTTCTCCATTCCTCATCCTTCAGCTTGTCTTACTATCCCAAAGATATGTTAAAGGCCACAGAGACAAACTGGGTCAAGTCCTCTGCTCGGCCTTCCCAAGAATACAATGTACAAGACACACATTACATTTGACTTGTGTAGCGCTTTTGCTAACAAGCTGTCAGAAAGCAGCTTTACAGAAATCCAGATGTAGATTTAGATCCCTAATAAGTGGCAAGGAAAGAAAGAAATTTCATACGAGTATACTGTGAAGAGGAGTCCTGTCTTTATGATTACTGAACTAATACAGGAAAAAAAAATAAAGGCTGGACATTTAAGTATATTTAATATTAAGGACAAAAACTGCATGGCTAGCATGATTCATTAGCTAGGACGATACATAATGATCTATATTGCCAGTTATGAGCATTTTGATCTTTGGAGTTGATGTCCTGTATCATTAAGAGGGATCATCTGCAAGGTTAATGCTCATTCAGGTCTCATTTCTAATACTTTGCTGCAGTAAATGCAGCGTACTTCATATGATGGTGACGTTCCCATGACTTCGCATGACCCGGCCAAACAAAATCACATCACAAGGCTTATCAGTAAAGACCGTGTAAAGTTCTAACTTTAGTCTGTAAACGATCAGCCTGAAGGTCTGACCTAACCCCATCGATGAATGTTTTTACTTCACAATAAACCATTTAAATGTCAGATCAACATACACAATGCTGACAGTGTTCCACTGAACAATATCACTGACAGTACTGAGATATAATCTAACCATATATAGCTCATCACAAGACTTCATGTGATACGTTTCCCTGACAACTCTTAAAAACTACACGATCTTTAAAACTCTATCTGCTAGAACATTTACAATATATACAACTGATGCCAGGAAGACAGAAATGTGCACTTATATGAAGGCAATATTGTGGCAACAGTTAAAAAAAAAAAGGAAAGTGCAAGCAACAGCTTAAAGGTCAGAGTTATCTATATGTGGTGAAAAACAAAGCAATCCTCAAGCAGAAAGTGTTTCCAATTAATAAGTGCGTTGAAGAATCATGAACATTCATTCTGGTCCTAATGTGAAGCTCCAGAATCCAGTTTTAACAATATCTATGGTCAGGGTTGTCACTTTCCTATTCAGCTTGTGTATGGAAGAATAACTTTCAATGCAAAGTGGCAATTAAAGAAAGTTCATGCAAGCTGAATTGAAGAGATATGCAAACATTCTATTAACATTTTCCACAACTGATCGAGTGAAATAATCTAAGCAGGAGAAAGATTAATGATCAGCATTGGTAGAGGGTAATGTGAGGATAATGGGAGTAACTGAATTTGCAACACCATCTCCTCCATACATGTTCCTCTCAAGAGCTCATCTCATACTGTCATTTTCTGAGTGATGGATGTGTTCCTCTGGATATGTTTATACTGGAAGTGCCACAGGTTTACGTTTGCACTAATATAGTGTTCAGCATCAGTTCAGGCAGGCCACATAGTCAAGCTCGGCTATCAGCTGATGTCAAATTTTCTAACCCCACCCATCAGCTGATCTGATTCCTAAGCGCGCTATTGGTCCCTTTCGAACAGGGCGCCCTATTTAAATGCATTTTTCAGTCTGTCTGCTTGGCTAGCACCTCCTTGAAACTTTGTGTTCATCTTAGTCAGTGTCATTCTGTTGTCACTGATGCAGGCTCTGTTCTAAATGGGGGGATTTTGCCTTGCTGCTTTCCCAGTTAAATGAGAGATTGTCCCCAGAAGCTGCTGCTGTTCCCTGACTAGCTTTCATGGAGCTCATGAAAAGGATAGGAAATTCAGAACCGAGCCATACCGCCAAATGTAAATTTTATAAGCTTGCAAATAAAACATTTAAATATGTCAAAGAGTTGTCTTTATTTTGACTCAAGTGGTCCTGACTGAACTGAGTCCCTTGAAAAAGTACACACTTGCGGAACTTGTGATATTAACTCGGAAAATCTGAACTGGCATCTGGCATTTTAATACAAAGCAAAAGCTAAATCTTTTTAATACAAATGTCTAGAATGAACAAGACTTTAAGTCTCAAGCTAGGTTACTACATACTGCTTACACGTAGGGCTGGGCGGTATGACGGTATATTCCGTTTCCGCAGAATAAAATGTCTACCGTTACAGGTTTTTCTATTCCGTGCATACCGTGAAATTTAAATTAGTGGGCGTGGTTAACCTCACGTGTAGCACGCCTGAATCTGAGAACGATTGAGAAGCGGCACATAAGCGTAGATAAGAAGAAAGACATGCATGCTGGTAAAGAAATCCCACAAACCAATTCCGAGCAGGAAGAGGAACTTGTTGTGAAACGAGGCGCGACATCAGTGGTATGGACGTGGTTCGGGTTTACAAAGGCTGACAAAGAGCAGACAAATGTGATTTGCAAACTGTGTCACACGAATGTAACCGTTAGCCAGGTCACAAGTGCAAATAAGATCAGAAGAGTCTACTCCTTCTCTCAGGGTACTTAAAGCTTCATGTTGCAGAAAATACTTTAAAACCGGTAAAGAGAATCCTCACCTGGATGTCCTCAAGCAGCTCCTGCTTTCGGCGCCGTATATTCTCCAGCTCCTGCTTCTCCTCTGGCGTCAGGTCATCTGGCACTGGGTGAAGGAAAAAGAGAATTATGAGAGTGTTGAATACGAGATGATAATACTTGTACCCAAATAAACTGTTTAGATGGTTCTGTGCTTGTGGGCAGTAATGTTAAATGTACACAGACGCACAAATAAAACATTCAAACTTCTATTGAAAGAATGAATATTCTTTAGGTGGCGGATGTAGATGTAACTTAAGGGAAGCTAGATATAAATATGTAATCTTTCTGGGGCTCAGCTCAGACATTCACCGTCTACAACAGTGGTAGCTTTTCACGGTCTTCTTTCTCAGGTAATCTATATGAAATGAATGGGATATGCAGTGATACTGGAATACAAAAATACAGGAAGAATTCTTGATCTGAATAGAAACACTTCAATTTCTAGACCTTATTTATGCAATGCAAAAAAGTTAAATAAAAATGTCATGCTGTTCTTATTTAAGTCACCCAAAATGACCAACTGTACTTACACATTTCAAATCCGTTAACACCAGTAGAACGACCTCAGCATCAGACATGTAATAATACATTTTAAGAATATAACTAACAAAACAAATAAGCAAAACCTATGCCCATTTTGTATCCAAACTGTCAGTTAATCGATATTAATTTGTTGTTTACAGAAATGTATGAATGCAGTTGTGTGGATATAATCTTCCTAGTTATAAATACCTATGATGCTACTTATGACCTTATAATATAATTTGCAGTTATATGAATAAGGATATTGCTTAAACACGGTGCTTCATACTATGGAAATTAGAACCGTGAATGCAAGATTAGGTAAATCATGACTGCTCAGATGGACTGGGCAACAAAAGTTATTGGTCCCTCGCCCCCACACCCCCCCCACTCAGGACAAGAAGAAATGGTGTCTAAGACTTTCTGTCATCCATGCTATCCATGTGTGACGACTTCATTCACAATTCATCATTAAAAATTCCTGAGTCAGCTTTTTTGCCCCACCCCAACCCCCACATTAACCAAATACCAATTTACTAGTCACACAAGCACATTTCTACACGACTTAGTGCTAATCACTATGGTAACACCTTTACTAAAATTGCCTTACAAGCCAGTGTAGAAATAACCAGAAAAACTCACACACACACACACACACACACACACACACACCCCTGATTAGAAGGTCAGGGGTTCAAACCACAGCACCGCAAAGCTACCACTGTTGGACCCTTGAATAAGACCCTTAGCCGTCTCTGCTCCAGGGGTGTGGTAAAATGGCTGACTCTGGGCTATGACCCCAGCTTCTTAACATGCTTGGATATATGAAACAAAAACCCCTGTGATTCCATGTGAATATGTGAGAAAAATAAAGTCGTCTTATAAAGTCTGACTGTGTTCTGCCCCAGAGGATTTCTGTGTAAAGTTAAGTAGATGGTTCTTGGTTGTATGTGTATATGGAGCACACAGTTTCATAGCAAAGATGTTTGCTTATTGTACAATAACAACTGATTATCATGACAGAGCTGATGATCTCAATGATTCTACCCTGATTTAGTCTGTTTTACCTTTTTTGAGCCCTATAAATATACAAAATTGTTTTTGAAAGCTGTTGGATGCGCTTGGTTACTGTAGTGTTAATGAGGCCTTTTCATTGTCAGTTTATTTGAACAGTCACCAAAGCATCTTTACACGGTCTGGCAGAACAGAATCAGAAATGATAAAATCAGAATAAGGCAATTTAAATTATAGACAGAATGCACATGCTCACTGGGCAGTCTGCATCTGATCACACAAAAAAGAAGCTAAAATGGCATTAAAAATGCTTTAGACATACACTACACTATCAGTCCCTGAAGTGTGGGCATGGTGGAAGATCAGTTTTGCCTGGGCATAGAACACCATGTCCCCATTAAAGCAACACCAACTGTAGCTGAATGTCACATATCAGCCTGTTTGTGAGTGTGATTGACCGTGAAATAGACAACCAGATCAACTGTTGTTCTGCTTCAAGTATTTCAATATTAGCGTGTGAGTTTTTAATTCAAACTTTTTACATTTATTAAGTGCAAACCCAAATTCTAGCCAAAATTAAATTACTCTAGGCCCTATTCTCACACAAATACTGTACTGCACGAGAAAATCAACAGAATGTGTTGTGTGTGTTGTGTGGTGTGTGTGTGTGTGTGTGTGTGTGTGTGGTGTGTGAAGCCACAGTGTGCTGAATGCAGTCTGAGTGCTACCAGGAGGAGATTTAGAAGCAGGTCATTTCCACATCTATAACAGAAAAGTAAATACCTTGATTGCGGATCACGGGGAAAAAAAAATACCCCACTTAGTCTGCATTGTATACCAAAAAATACCACAAAAAAAAAAAAAACACCTTATTTATAAATAAATGCCTTATTATGTGCTCAAGCATTAACCGATTTTTATAACCGATATATTCGCCTCTACTTTATGTAAAGGGGAAAAACATTTTTCGGTGGAGAAATGGTGTAGCAGCATCCACCCAATCATGGTACAGGATCTTAAGCTTTTTTTTGTCATTTATGAATTAAGAACGGAGCAAAAATCACATTTTTCTTCCCAATTAGATTGGAGGCACTTCTATGTAAATGAGTTTCTGTTGACTTCTGCCTTCGTTCTGCTGCTACCATCATGAGTTTCGTAATCAATAATGATCCAGAATCAGCCACACAAGCCTGAGAAGCCATGACACTGCCTCTACCATGCATGAACAATGACTTTGTATGTTTTAGATCACAAGAAAATCCTTCCTTCCTCCAAATTTGGGCCTTTCGTTCCATTTGAAAGAACTTAACCTTGGTTCCAGAACATTTGCATTTCTTTGTAAATACCAAACTGGCCTTAGGATGATGAGTGGTTTACATCTTGAAGTATGGCCTGTACATTTATTTGTAGTCTTCATCAAACCATAGATCACATTTTCCCCATGAGGTTTGTTGGTGGTTCTTTTCTTTTTTTTTAATCAAAACTCCCACAATTCTTCAGTCATCAACTGCTGTAGTTTTCCTTAACTGACCTGTTTGATATATGTTTTTTTTATTACACCAGTACATTATTTCTCATTGGTTTATCCTTTCTACAACAGCAAATGATTTCTTCACAGGTGGAAACCAGGGCTCAAACCAAGTAGACATTCTGATCTATTTATTGTTTAAACAAATCAAACTAATATGGCACAACTTGGCAACAAGATACCACCGTCAGTCACATGTTCCAGTATTTCTGATCAACTGGAAAATGGGTGAGTTCAAACAAAAAGGTGCTATTATCCAAGTTTAACAAATTTAGGATAAATATCAGGAGGAAAATTAGGCTAAAACTTTGCTCCCTTGTCTCATTCATCTTTTGATCTCAAATCCAAATGTATTCAATATATAGCAAAAGTACAGCAGTGCATTGTACAGCCATAGTCCTAAACTATCACCAATATGCTATCACAGTTTTAACTTGCTGTGATTAAGGATTATGATTCTAAGGATTATGGACAAGTGCAAGCGTTTGTGAGCTGAGCTTGGCCAGTGAGGCATAACTAAAATAAATATAGAAGATTGTATTCTCACTGAGAAATGTATCATGTTAATGTAATAAAAGTGTGCAGTGGTGCAAGAGCTGGCTTTAGCCTATTTGCTCTATAATCACAACAACAAACTAAAGCAGACTTTACATAATGACCAAAGATTCATGTTTAGTCTATTCTTTACAAATATATACAAAATATAATGTATACGAGGACTACAACATGCATGTTACTAATTCAACATAGTAGAAGTCAATATACCAACCGGAATATATATCTATATCAAAAAAATTGGTTAAAAATGTGTATTATGAAATTATGTTATAATTGAATTATGTTATAGTTACAAGACAAATATATTTTAAATTCCAACAATGACCTAGTCAGAACTATGCTGTGTGGAAATGAACAACTGGTTAAAGTTCACACTGCTCCAACAACTTCACTGATTGTAGTGAAAACCAAACTTGCAGACAACCTGCTGTTGTCTAACACAGGACAGAGAAGCCAGTTTCCCTGCATATACACTGATAAGAGAAAAGCCAGCAAACAGTAGAAATGAACCAACAAATCACAACTGAGGTACACAAAAGAGCCTTATCAAAGCACAAAATGTACTTGGGTTTGAGCCCAAGGCCCGAAGTAATGCTAACATTGATGTAAATACACTAGGAGGAAAAAGTGTGCTTGGTTATAAGTGAATAAAACACTTTAAACTGTAAAATGTCTTCAAGTCTTCACTAAATATTGTCCACACCGAACGTTCACCTAAATAAGTCCATCTGCTTAGAGAGAGGACTGCCGTGAACACTTACTTTATTTCTTTATAGTAAGCTTTGATCCAATCAGCCTTTCCACTCAGATCTGAGGATCAGGATTAGCATCCTATTAACACAACCAGGACCTCCCAGTGTCTGAGTAAATCCCTAGTGAGCCATTCAGTCTCTTAGAAGATGATGCTAGAAGAACAGATCGCTGCCACAATCCCAGAGGGAGAAGATGATGGGAAGTAGATGCTGGAAAAGAGTACAGGACGTTGGCGCTGCAGGCAATAAAGCTTTACTACAGCTGGTCTCTTTACTCTCTGTACTATCTTTAAAACCACTCATCGGGATAAATCCTCCTGTAGTCTCCTCCCTCCTCTCCTCCAGAAGAAACACACAGATGGAAGTATGCTCAGCTCCACCTAGTGTTAATGCTGTATACTAACTGAATTGTTTTAGGGAGGGACAGCTGAAATAAGAGAAGCTGCACATTGTGTTGCAGACAGGAGAAAACAAGAAAGGAAGGAAACACAGCAATACAGGAGTTGCATAGATAGGGTGGATCCATTTCAGATTTGTTTTTACCTCATGTTTTAGTAACATAGAGTGCAAACAATCCTGTCCTTTGTAGATGTATTTGCTTTCAAGATGTCCTCCAATCCAACTCACTCTTGGTGGAAATGCAAACAGACTGCATCAGACTTGTACAATCTGTACAGTGTTTGTGCTCTGACCCTATGCTAGAAATCAGTGCACATTACTAACAAAATTCATTCATATATATATTGCATTCGTGTTTTTTTTTAACTGGTTTGCAATAAAAATAACTATTTAATCAATGTTCAATAAGTCATTTTGAAAACTGAATACGATTCTGTTATGTATTATGCTACACAATGAAACTTATGTAACTTAATTTATTTCCTCTACTAATATAGTTGGGTACAATTTAAATTACAATGACATTGAACAAATTTGTTTATACATTATCTAATAAATAGCATCCAGTGAAAACCATGCCACATTCACTTGGGTGACCATAAATAAATAAATAAATAAATAAATAAATAAATAAATAAATAAATAATGAATTAAAAACAAACTATAATGTCATAGTAACTGGTTTAGTCTGCATAAGCCAGCATCAGGAGCAAAATTAGGTTTCAGGAAAGTGTAATCTGGTGAACAGCTAACTAACTAATTTGTTGTGTATGAGCGAGAGATTATATGTTGAACAAAGAACAGAAGAACTGCCTTGAAACATCAAAACAACAATAAACATTTCCTCCATAAAGATGCACTCAAACCCTCATTCATACTAATCTTCTGATATTAGTAGCTTAGCAGGGTCAAAGTTAACCACAAAGTGAATTTAAAGCAGATGGGAATAAAATGAACCGATGCTGGAGACGAAACCCTTTTTAATGTACCATGTCATCTTCCACTCAAGTAAAAGTTTTTTTGCCAGAAGGATTTTATTCTCCATCACAGTGACAACTGCTTATAGTAACAAGTGACAGCAAACTGCTTGTACAGCCTAAATTCATTTAACCCTCAGCTGGTCTAAATTTGATTACACTGTATTTCATAGAACACCAAAAACTCTATATAGTTGAGTACACAGTAGGCAAATATTTCAGACATGCTGTAATGTGTACAAGTATAGTGTTCAGAATACTGTTTATTCACCATCGTTTTGCCTGTCTTCTGGCAATCTTTTAGTCAATAGTTCATCTGCTGACAGGAGAAAGGTACACAATTTCTGTGATACTGCACCGAACAGCTTCGTTCTCAACACACTAACAGTACACATCACTAAAAGAAGGATGGTGGTAGAGAAAAAGTGGAAAAAGTCTAAAAGTAGAAGCATTTGTTTACACCATGTGTGATGGCAACCAAGAGTAAATCACCAAACCACATTTTCTTTTCTGTTCCAGATTACCAGAAGAACCACAAAAGCAATAAAACTTTAAACTTTACTGTTCATCATTTATGTTATTCACACATTAAACTACATTTGTAAGATATTTTTGAATCCCCCAGTCGTCATACTGGGGGAAGGAAAATTGGGAAGTGCTTTCGTTCTCTCTCTGACGCACCATGGCAACCCTTTCAGCAGAATGCCTGTGGATTAGTTAGAAAGACTCGAGTGCAAAACTAAAAATAGCAAATGCACAAGTGTGGCCAGTAAATGTGATGGTGTCTACCATCCCAACCAGTGAGTCTTAATACTCTCCTTGAAATAGATGGAAAAGTAAGGAAGGGTCTTCATTTATAGAGCCCCTTTTTGGGGTTATTGCCCTGCAACATATTCTTCCATCTGACACACTCTGGAAACTCATTCAACAGATTAAAACATTGTTGAAAACATATAGAAATAAGTTGCAGACAAACAAATAAATAAATAGAAAAACAGAAAACTTGGCAAGCAAAATCGCATAAAACTAAAATACAATTGTTAAGATTTATAAATAAATTAATTAAATGAAATAAATAAATAAATAAATAAATAAATAAATAAATGCATTAAACTCACTGCTATGACCTCGTTATTAAACACAGTGATTGCAAAGCTGAAGCTCTTATAATAAAAACTTGAAATGTATCACAATAATTAATTCTGTAGTAGAGGTCAGAGGTAAGCC
>NC_062525.1:17289277-17401777 GCF_022655615.1 Tachysurus fulvidraco | reverse complement strand
GCCACGCTGATGGACTCTTAGCCAAAAAGAATATTTTCAGAGTCTTTCTAGTATAAACGTTATACAGCCATCAGATCGTAATGGTGTCTCTCGTACACAGACTGCTTCAGGTCACCTAACAGATTTTTAGTACCATCTGGGCTCTGGCTAGCTCATGCAAAAACATTGATCTTCTTTTGGATAAGTCGTTCCTTTGTTGGTTTGGATGTACGCCTTAGGACATACACCTGAAGGTTTTGCACTAAAATCGACCGGTATCTGTGGCATTTCATGATTCCGTCAAACCTGATAAAAACCTCAGTTCTGCCTGAAGAAAAGCAGATCTAAAGCATGATGCTGCCACCACCATGTTGTGCCAAACGTACCCTATGGAATTGCTCTCCTCAGAACATAACACATTTTACCACATTGAGTTTGGATGGATTTTGTACAGACTCAGTCCAGACTCCCTCCCCCACAGACATGTGACGAATATGAGAGATAGTTCTTACATGCAGAGAGTAATCAGTACTTGTCAAATGTTCCTGCAGCTCTTTCAATGTCACTGTAGATCTCTTGACAGCCTCGATGTTAAGTTTTTATCTCGTCCTTTTCTACATTTTGGAGAGACGTCCTGTTCTCGGTGAAGACTAAGGTTGGGTATCTAAAGAAATTTTCCGGTTCTGATTCCGGTTCCAGTTCTGCCTTACGGTTCCCGGTTCTGATTCCAATTCCATAATAAAAGAAATGTGAAACATAATGCACAATACTTCAACAATTCCATTTGTGCTTATTAATCACTCTTTTCAATTCATATCAATTTAAATCCAACATCAAAATTTAACATCCAGAATTACAACATAGCAAAACAGTTAGCAATTTTTCTGAAGAAAAATGAACATGTCCGCTCTCTCTGGGAGAAGACGAGACCTTTCCTGGCATATTGTATCTCCAGCTGTGGAGAAAACCATCTCAGAGCAGGTAGATTTGCTTCATTGTTGTAGCTTTGGAAATGAATCCACACTTTAGACTTTTTTTTTAGACATGTTTAACACAAAGTGTTCCTCAGCACAGCAGCGCGAGTGACTTATTTCTGTGGTAAGCTGAGTTAATTTGGTTGCGTGACTGTAACCAGTCTAAACAATTAATATTCGTGAGGTAAGACGTGAGGTAAGATATATATATATATAAAGATCACGTTGTATTAATACCTTGTGTGTGTGTGTGGGTATATATATATATATATACCCACACACACACACACACACACACAAGGTATTAATACAACGTGATCTTTGCAGAAGACAGTTTGCATAATCCTCATGCATCAAACTGATCAGCGGCGATTATTTTCGGTGCGTAATCGAGTGGTATTTTAAAATGTCACTCGGTCAAGTACGCCGTTCTACAGGAAGATAATGTTTCTCTTGTTTTTACCGCTCGTAAGACGTCTTCTTTAAAGCTAGTGACATTTCCTGCACATCGATACAGCTAGGAATATCTCCATGAAATATTGAACTACATTCCCGATTTTATATCTTGAGCTCATGTGAGAAGTTTCTTCAATAAGTTTGTTATTTATTTATCCATTCACTCATAATGAGATTTGCTTAAAGCTGGCACGTCTCTCTGGGCATCGTTTAATCAAACCACCTACAGTACTGTGTGTAACTGCGCGAGTATGTTTTGTGCTCGTGCTCATGATCACGTTGTCCAGTCCACGTTCAGTAGCTGACGGGGGAAATCGAGATCGAAGATACAAGTGCAGGAGCTTACACATGGGAACCTAACTCTTGTAGGGAAAACGTGGGATGGATTGTAAAGAGGTAGAGAAATGTGAATGTGTGGGAAACCCAATCCGATGGAGCGTTACTACAAAACACACAGTAGACACAGCTTACTGCCCAAAGCTGCTCATTCTACTGAGATGAGGTCAGCCTGTGGTCACGAAACCCCCCCCCCCCCGCTCGCTCTCGCTCTCTCTCGCTCGCTGTCTCTCTCTCATGCCCATTGAATGTCATTCCAAGAAGCTCTCAGTGGTTATGACTGTTTTAACTGTGAATAATCAGAATCCAGCTGTGAAAACTGATGAGAAAACTAAACCCGACAGTTGTAGATGTGAGCGTTTAGGTAAGCTCATCGGTGTGCATGTTGCCTCGATGTGTGCCCAACTTCAGTAACACGCTGTGTTTAGTTACCATGTGATTATTTCCGTATAGAAAATAAAACCTCTTCCCGTTATCCCTTTCAAGTGGTTTTGTATTGTTGCTTGTCGTGGAGGGTCACGCTGTACAGGCCATCAGGCAGCAGGTTAAACCTCTTTTGATAAAGCACAGAGCGAGAGGGTGACCCTCGGTGACAAGACGATAAACGATCCGGTTTTAATGCTCTGCCATTATTTTAGCCTTGATTTTAAAGAATGTAGAAGACAGTATTTAGCTTCTCCCTGTTTTTTTTTTTTTTTTTACTTCCACAAGCATTTGATGAGGGATGAGTTGAGCTTGTGTCAGTGGGTTAGAAGATTAATCTATGGCCAGGTGTTAACTTCCTGGTAGAGGCAACCAGGTTATGAACTACAGGATCCTAGTGTCACTTTTATGTCATGTTTATGATGACCTCAGGCACAAGAGCTCGTGGCTCCAGAAATAAACTGGACTATGCAATTAAAAAAAATTCTTTTGGTTCTTCTGGGCTGACATTCTCCTCCTCCCTCTCTGTCTGTCTGTCTGTCTGTCTGTCTGTCTGTCTGTCTGTCTGTCTCTCTCTCTCTCTCTCTCTCTCTCTCTCTCTCTGTCTCTCTCTCTCTGTCTCTCTCTCTCTGTCTCTCTCTCTCTCTCTCTCTCTCTCTCTCTCTCTCTCTGTGTGGGCAGCATGGTTGTGTCCAGATCTTGGCTTATTCCTATTCCAGACTTTTCAACCTTTATGACCCTGGTTGTACCTTCAGTATTTTTAACCGCTTATGTATTCCATGTTATGCAGCTCAACCTCCGTCTTTTTATATTGAAACCACTGTTTTTTTTTCTTCATGTGATTTGCCCCCCACCCCCACTCCCACCCCAAAATGATGGTTTATCTCCATAGTGATGGATGACAAAATAATGCGCACTCAAATAATCTGTAAACTCGATTGAAGATTTGCCACATTTTTAATATTATCATTATCGACGGATCGATGTCCGTTAAGGAATAAATGTGTCTAAACGTTTTTTTCGTATTTTCTCGGGTGCTAATAATTCTGGAGTTGCCCGAATTGTGTTGCCCCAGTCACACGGTTAATTTGTATCTCCGATATACTTTACACCCATTGTGTTAAAACTAGATCTTTTCTGGCGTCACTGCCTGATGCTTTAACCCTTTCAGGTGCCAAATTTGAGCATATTCCCTGAGCACAGTGTCCAGTGGAATCAGTGCTATCTCCTTCAGATAGGATGTATGTTAGTGTTTGTGTTTTCTAGCATTGACTTGACCATTTCTCCCAGGGGCATTTCAGTCTGACCTTTCTTGCAGCAGGAGCATTATCACATAAGCGTACCCTGCTTCTGCTACCCAGTCACATCTGCCAGATGACCGTCCCTAAGGTGCAGGCAGCCGGCTGCGGCGTATAACTACCCTTTTTTTCTAATTTGGCCCCTCTTTTTTTCCGAAGCCAGTTTGCTCTAGTGATGGTTCGGCCCTAATGGAGTGCTAACTTTCCTCGGCATTCCCACTGGATCTGTGACTGGGCCAAGTGCCTAATGAAATCACTGAGCTCTTTTAAAAGCTTGCTCCATAGAACTAGAATTACATTATTCATTCACTAGCTCAGGGTGACTTATATTTGGAACGAGAATCCATTTTTTGTTTTGTTTTTGTTTTTTGTTTTGTTTTTTTTTGGCTTGGTATTTACCCAGGCAATTTAGCCCTCTGCCTCATGGGATCCTGTGCCAGTGCTCTTTCTGACATTGTGCTCGTCAGTGTGGTGAAGCTGAATTAATAGCGTCGCCGTGCTCGATGTCGATATAGTGGTGGCGAGTGCTGTACAACATCTTAACCATCTCATTTGACCAAGTGAGGAAGCTCACCCCAAATCCCCAAAGCCTAGCACAGGAAAAGATCGAACAACATTGCACAAACATGGCAATTACTGTCAGTCATTAACCTTGAGTTAGCTAAAGGGGTTTGGACTTTCTTCCTCTCTCTTGTAGTCAATTGAAATATAATCCAGGCTACAAGTCATTTTTAAAGTATCCTTCCAGCTATGAACAGAGACACTACGGTCTATAAAAACAGGTGGAATTAGAAGCTTTTATCTTGTAGTGTCACGCGTTCTCTATCTGATCCTGGTCTAACAGTGATACACTAGACCACAAGCCCACAGGAGGGAATTCCAACGTATAGGTAATCGACCCGAGGCTTATACACTTGGGTGTTGTTGAATTGCTGTTAATGGCAGACATGTAACACATCTCCAGCTCAGACTGTATCAGGCCTTAATGTTTTCTTCAGGCACATATGACATTGTTTCTGTCGTTAGACCCGATATATTCAGTTATACACCGGAGATTTCCTTTTTATTTTCTTACAGATTGCCTTCTCGCAGCATAACAGCATCATGGACCTGGTGCAGTTCTTTGTGACATTTTTCAGGTGAGTCAACTTTTTTTTTTTTTTTTTTTTCTTTTCTTCCCCCTGCCTTCAGGAGCATTTCTGTTTGGCAGCGATGAGGGCAGAGCAAGTGTTTGCTCTGTTAATTTGTTAAATTACAAACTAAAGAGAAAACAAAAAACAAAAACAAAAAGAACATACAAACTCCACACACACAAGGCGGAGGCGGGAATCGAACCTCGACCCTGGAGGTGTGAGGCGAACGTGCTAACCACTAAGCCACCGTGCCCCCTTGGACATGCACCATCCAATATATATATTTTTTTCAGGCTGCAATGTGAAATAGCAGTAGATCCACTATACAGCCTACAGCTAACATATGGCTATATAAAGTTTAGCCACAGCACAAATGAAATCAGGCACTTCTCATGTAAAGAGGGGTCACATAGAACCGTGGTTTATGTCATCATGTCATAAGTTTTTGTGTATTAAACAGTAAATGGGATCTAATTGCAGGAAAGAACTGAAGTTTGGATTGAGAATCTGAAAACAAACAAACAAAAAGCAAATGGTCATCTGGTGATGAAGTGAACGCATCAATCCGCCATCAACGGCGTTTATTTTTAGTCATTTAACAACAGGCTTGTCTTGCTTTTTAGCATCTTCTAGCTGTTGGAGTGTCTGTGAAACCAGTTTGTTTTATCACATGTTAATGTTATTTCTCTTGAGGTTAAGGCAACATAATGCAGCTTTTCACATAACTGTGAAATCACAAAGTCCCCTGTCCTGAAGACTCTCAGGCAGAAAAGCTAACGGAGCACTTTTATCTCCACACACTAACACTGACTGGAGTCTTTTTTTCACAAATGTGTAGTGCATAAATAATCATTTAAAAAGCGTTTACCAAGCAGACTTCGTGAATGCCATTACTATAGCAGTCATCACTTAGTAGAGAGTGCAGTAATATACGTATACTTGTGGTTTGCCTTGCAGCTGTTACCCTGTTATGGCTGTTCAGTTATAGAAAATGAATCTGCATACACACACACACACACACACACACACACACAGGATTATTATTTACTTCCTGCTGTCATAGTTGTCTCTCTGTGTTTTATCTTTCAGATATCTATTGCCCCCCCCCCCCCCCCACATAAACTGTGTGAAGGCAATCTTGCTTTCATCCAGCTGTCATGAATCCCACATTGAAATTGATGTGATTTTATGGAGAATACTGGATATGTCCAATTCCATTTTCTGTTTCTGTCTCCATCTGCTGTATTTTACCTGGTTTGTGCTTCATAACTTGTCAAATAACAAGTTTTTATAAAAGCTAACCTAATTTCAGTGTTGGTGCGTGTTTGAGTGATACGTGAGATGTGCGTTGGTACAGGGCAGCTTTTGTTTCTTAGCGCACCAGACACTCTGGTTCCATCCTGACCTCCAGTAGTCCAGTGACTGTTAGTGTCAAAAACAGACGAGGGTCCTGGTGTCCGAGAACAGACGAGGGTCCTGGTGTCCGAGAACAGACGAGGGTCCTGGTGGTGAGAACAGACGAGAGCGTCGGGGTCCGAGAACAGACGAGGGTCCTGGTGTCTGAGAACAGACGAGGGTCCTGGTGGCGGGAACAGACGAGGGCGTCGGGGTCCGGGAACAGACGAGGGCGTCGGGGTCCGGGAACAGACGAGGGCGTTTCACAGGCTGACAGATGACCACTTGCATTGTTTAAAGTCGAAATCTAAAATATATTTATTTATTTTTAATTATTATAATTTCCCGCTTAGCAAGAAGACAGTGCTCGAGCATTACAAGAGTGCCTCTAATGAAAATGTGCTGTTTTAATTACGACATTTTGTAACCTGAAATTAGCCGGTGTTTAACAGGACGGAGAGTGAACTCCATTTTCCCGTCTGAATGGCTTTTTAACAGTCACTTTGTCTTTTCTGTTCGTTAATGCATTAGTTCAGTTGCTCAAATCCATTTGCTGTGTTTGTCACTCAGCTTGTGATGTCGAGGCTTCTGAGTTCAAGTGCCCTTTTTAGCAGGGTGAAAGAGTATGAGCTGCTCTGTTGCCTCCTTTTTTCTTTTTTCTTCTTTCTCTTTTCTTACACAGACGACAAGTCTTACCCAGCGTTGTCCTGCATTGCTTTGTACCGCTGCCTCTGGCATTTCTACTATTAAATCTTTTTTTTTCCCCTTTGCATGTGGTTATGTCTCACCACTCACACTGCCTCAGTAACTGATGATGATGATGCTCTTTGTGCAGTTTTACTTCCATGCCACAAAAGCTGAATGTGATGAAGATCTCCGCTCTTATCCTAGTCTCTAATCCTCTGCTCACCTTCATGGCCTGTAATATGCTGCCGTGTTCACACAACATTTTCACACAACAGATTTTCTTCATATTTCACCTCGAAATCAGGGATATAACTAACATCGATTACTAAAGGGTTATAATCGTGTATGGAATTTAAAAGGCTCCAATTAGCATGGGAGTGAAAAGAAGCTCAGTGGATATGTTTTTTTGAAGATGCATATGTGTGTCAGGATGCAGAGAAGGGGATTATGGGTAAAGCGAGGCTGCAGAACTGAAAATGGAAGCTGGAGTTCACAAACGATCGAGTAAACTAACACTACACAATTTTTTGGATTGATTCTGATTTAGGGCCACGGTGGCTTAGTGGTTAGCACGTTCGCCTCACACCTCCAGGGTCGGGGGGTCGATTCCCACCTCCACCTTGTGTGTGTGGAGTTTGCATGTTCTCCTCGTGCCTCAGGTGTTTCCTCCGCCAGTCCAAAGACATGCATGGTAGGTTGATTGGCATCTCTGGAAAATTGTCCGTAGTGTGTGTGTGAATGAGAGCGTGTGTGTGTGTACCCTGCGATGAGTTGGCACTCCGCCCAGGGTGTATCCTGCCTCGATGCCCGATGACGCCTGAGATAGGCACCGGCTCCCCGTGACCCGAGGTAGTTCGGATAAGCGGTAGAAAATGAATGAATGATTCTGATTTATTTTATGATCAAAGTCCAACTACATTTTAAGCTCATTATTGATGTTTGTACAATAATATTCAGGTTCCTGAGTGGAGTCACAGAGTGCTTTATGTCTGGGTGACATTATTTATAGGACTGCTGGTTTATGACTAAGACCCTATTCATACTCGACAGTAATACAGTAATATACGTCCTGGGTGGACAGACGAAATGCACAGCAGATCAAAACTGGCAGTATGAATGTATCTTCAGTGACACACACACACACACACTCTGCCTTTTGCTCTGTTTATTTTTATGTAGCGATGCTTTACAGAATAATAGCTCGTTTACCTTTACGGGGTGCTGAAACATTTTAATCGTGTGCCGTTTTATTCGAGTCTTTAGTTTGGCACCAGATCCAAACACGGTGATTTTTCAAATAGTCTCGCCACGATTCCGTATTTTGCAGCTACGACATAAAGGCATTTGTTTTCTCGCTGTGAATGGGATATGGCCACATGCATTCCAGACCAGCTCAGAACGTGATCTGGGCGATTCCATCACAATACATGTACTTAGTGCTGTCTATTTATTATCCAGTCACCTTGAAGGCATGACACCAGGTGTGAACACGGCCGTATTCAGGTTTGGATTAAACTCCTGACATCACGTGACGTGACCAGTTAAAACAACTCCATAAATAAATATATCGACTTTAATAATGATGTTGGCTTTGTAGAAGCCAACATTCTGTTTTCCTATTTAAGCTTAGACAAAAATATATCAAGAGTAACTCCTCCTAGAGCTTTTGAGCCACATCAACCAAATTCGGATATGTTGTAGACCCTGGTCTGAAGTTTGTTGCTATTACTTTTCTAAGCGATCCGAGTACTGGTACTTCCGGTACCGGGTCTCAAAGTGGCCTTTTTTCCCATAGACCCCTATTATAAATTTTGGAGGTTTATAACTCGGCAAGCTTTTGAACTATCCACACCAAACTCGGCCAGCTCCTTTAGGGTGATACTCTGAAGTTTTAAATTGGTGTACCGACTGGCCTTTCGGTTGTCCTGCAGCCCCGCCCCCAAAATATGCAAAATCAAAAAACTTTTTACAACATGGGCAACATGTGACATATCAAACCACTCAGCACAATAAGGGGAACTGCCTCGCAGGTTTTCTGATGATGTCACATGACGTCACGTGAAAACAAACAACATTAGCACAACATGGACATGTGGCATATCAAAACACTCAGCCCAAGGAGGGGAATTGCATCCCAGGTTTGCGGAGGATGTCACATACTAGTCTCCACTTGCCTCCAAATGTGTTGGCACCCTAGCGCTCCACTAGATTTCACATGTTTTATGTCCACTTGCCCCCAAAAAGGCCTTTGCAAATACAGACGAGAGCGTCGGGGTCCGAGAACAGACGAGAGCGTCGGGGTCCGAATACTTGCCTCGTCAAAGCCAACATCAAAGTCTAGATTTACAAATCTAGTTGTGTATTGTGATTTCTAAGAAAAAAAAAATACAATTTTATATAAAAAGACTCATTTAAATAAAGACTCCCCCCATGACCCTGTGAGTATTGCACTTTTAACCTTTTATCAGTTGCCGCTCATGTTTGTGGACATGTTGTGATCCGGGCTGCACATCACCAGGCTGTTTCTAGATCAATAATACATGATCATGTAACTGCACTTAGCTCACTTTCCACCCCGTTTCCCCAGAGGTGGTCGGGTTTCCCTTTTTACTGCTGTTTAGCAGTCATTTCATAGTCTCCAAACTGGTCTACGATCCCTCCTCCTCGCCCCGTTCTCTCACATCCGCAGCCGTAAGAATGGAGAGCACCTTTTAATTGCCGTATTCCTTTTATTAATTCCGATTCCAGGTGGAAGGGGATTAAATCCTATTTGCTGTCTAAAAAGCAGAGGATAAAAAGGGACCGATCTAAAGAGGGATTTCTCTCGCACCGCTACTTAATTGAGCCATTCAAGTTTCCTTTCTCTTCCTTTCGTCTCCAGTACGGCATTATCTTCAAACGAGCCCGAGATGACGCGCGTTTGAAAGCATTAAAGGGATTTCATCATTTTATCCTCCTCACAGTACACACTATGAATTAATTTCACTCCAAGATGTTTATGAATGCTCACATATCTCCACAAATACAGATGCCCAAAACCAATTTGGCCGTGTTTCTCAGCTTCACAGTCGGTATGCTTTTGAGGAGTTGCTTTTTTTTTTCCAGTCACATCACTTAGCTTAACGGTCGACTGAGACCTTCAGGATGCTCTACATGGTCTGGGGTTACCTACAAAGTCTCGGAGGTTTAGGAGACTTTTGTAGTACAAGTTTATGGCTGGGACATTTCATGCCATGATGAATTTGAAACAGTGACGAGACTTTTTACCGTTTCTTTGCATAGTTTTATGTTGAGAGAACATTCTGAAGTATAAACATCTTCTGTGGCTCTGTTTATCCTGTGATTTATTAGCTACTGTTTCAGTTCGTTTATCGGTTCTCATTTTAACTCCCGGTAGATTTTTGGTAAGCAGATTTGCACCATGTGTCTGGGGTTGGGGTTGGATTCCTGCCTCCATCGTGTCTAGACAGAGTTGGCATGTCTGCCACGTGTTTTTTTTTTTTTTTTGGTTTCCTGTGGGTACGCCGGTTTCCTCCCCCCTGTCAATAATCCTGCATTATAGGATGAATTTAGCACTTTGTGATTGGTTGGCACCCCAACCAGGGTTCCTTTGCCTTGCACTTTGAGTTCGGGGCTCCACCAGGTAAGAGAGTACAACATAGTCACTTTATCCACAAAGTTGCCTTGAATGTGATGGAAACAAAATTTATTTATTTATTTATTTATTTATTTATTTATTTATTTATTTATTTATTTATTTATTTATTTATTTTTAAATAGGTTGCACAATTCCACACGTTATGGATTTTTACACCTCAGTTTATTATATATCTCGATCCAGAAAGGGAAAACTTTTGTTTTTCTCTTTAATCTGCTAGACTTATAAATCCTTTATAAACTGAGAAATCCTTTAAAGTAATTTAAGATGAACAAACATTTGTGAAATCCTGACCTTCTCTCTCTCTCTCTCTCTCTCTCTCTCTCTCACACACACACATACACACACACACACACGTTCCTGAAATTTAATGACCGTTATATTGAAATAAAATGACAATTTGCAGTCATTATTTTATTATTTGTAGCACTAACTTCTAGCATTGCTGCGTTTATCAATAAGCGCAGCTGACATTGAAAATGGCCACAGCCAAATAGACAAGCATGTGAAAGGATCTTGTTTACTCACTATTAAGCGCTTCACACCAAATTCTCAATACAACTTTTCAAAACGGAGTTCCACGACAAACATTGTGACGCTTGTTTTAGGTAAAAGTGTCCAAATTTTTCACCGTATGTGGGCGGAGCATCCGACGTAGAGACTCGATTGTTAAGGCAGGGTTTGCTCTTTTTTTTTTTTTTTCTTCACAGGAGAAACGAAGTAGCATCTTGATTGAGAGTGCTGTTTAAAGGGGTATTGTTTTATTACGGGCAACGCTGTGTGCCAGAACCATCCGCTACATTTATCTAATATCGATGTTGTCTGTCTGGTTTTTTTTTCCCTTTAGCTGTTTTCTCTCGCTGTTGCTGGTGGCTGCAGTGGTGTGGAAGATCAAACAGACCTGCTGGGCCTCGAGACGGAGAGAGGTACGTTCTACAGGATTCTATTTTTCCTGCCTCCTTTTCATTCGCATCACGTACGTCGATACTGTCACGAAGTCTGGTGGAGAAAAACATCCCATCATGTCAAATGCATTCCCCCAAAGTTGTCATAAAGTCATTCATCGTAAAGCCTGTGTATACAATTAAAACAACAATGTCAGCAATATCACGGTGCTTTGCCCTGAAGTACGCAACGCTCATCATCCTAATTAGAGGTTCTGGCAAACCAATTAGCGTTGACAGTACACATCTAAAGCAGAGACGTCTGGCGAGAGGGACGGCGACACACATGTAGCATTCGCTCGCTTTCGCAGATTTTCATCCGGCTGTATTTTCGCGATAAAGTCGCCTTTCTTTAAGAGGCGATCAAAGGCAAACCATTGCGGGATGAAGCTCAGATGATGCGTGTTACCTTTGCAGTAGTCAATGTCGTGATCTTTGATTTGCTAATTACTATCATAGCCCGTAGAGCCTCCTCCGTTTTATAGGCTGGCGCTGGCGTCGGTAATCAGGGACGTCGATCTGTTTTGCTCTTTTGCTAATTGACATGTAAAGATAAACATGACTGATGACTGCAATGATCCAGAACCATATTCATCTAAAGAATTAAAGCCAATAAGGCCTAATGTGGGCAGATGGGCTTCAGCTATTAGCATTCCACTCGCTTTTAACACTCCACTTCCCCTCTTCAGATCATCTGTTTGTTTCTGCCCCCCAGCATCCTCAAAAAAAAAAAAAAGAGAAAAAATTTATCTTTTAATTTGAAACGATCGGAAGCAGGCTTTTTTACCCCACAGTGTGTCTCTCCTTCAGCTTTTCAAAGACTTATTTTCTTTCTGTGTTTGTCAAAGTTTTGATCAAGAAAGAGTCAGAACGAAGTGCCGTCGGTTTTCATTTTTTCCCCATGAATCACTCGTCAAGGTCGTGCCAGTCATCCGGCCTTTGCAAATTGCAGTAGTGTTTCAGTGCAGATCCATTATCACACGTTTCTGTTTTTCTCTCTGCCGCTAACCAGCAGTTATTTATGGCTTTGTTCTTTAGCGTGTGGTTAATGCTTGGCCATGGCGACTTTCTGCCGTCTCCTCTTGGCCCTCAATTGTGCCTCATTTGTCTCAGCTGCTGCCTGACAAAATAAAAGATGCGCGAGGCAAGTGTTCCCAAATTCTGTTAGGCAAAGGTTCTGCAGATAATGGTTCAGTCTCGCGAGTTCAAACGGTCCAAACAATGAAGATCGACACTCGGGGGCCCGACTGCGGATTTATTCAGAGGACATCTTGCCTATAAACACAGGAAGTGACTTATTATTGTCAATCTGTTGCGGTTAGCAGTTACATTACTGCAAATCCAGCCATAACCTCTCATCAAGGTGGCTTTAATTAATCTCACACAGTTTCCTGCTCAGTCTATTTATACTGACCGACACATTTTAGAGTAAAGTAAAAAATAAAGTAGGTTTTTTTTTATGTAAAAAAAATGTTTTTCTTTTCTGGTTTATATTCTGCAGAAATCCAGAATAGTTACAGGTATTATAACTGAAGGTAGTGCAAATGTTTGTTTGTTTATTTTATTTTATTTTATTTTATTTTGAGGCAGGAATTCCTCTAAAAATTTAGACTAGTTTATTTTTAAGCGATGTAAAAAGTCCACAGGTTTATTATTTCATTCTCAAGACCTGCAAACAGTTTAATAAACAGTAAATTATGCAGAAGGATTTAGAAGGAAAAAAAAAACACGCGCATTTATTTTCTACAGAATTGACAAATAAAGAAATGAAAACTATTTGAGAGATCAGATTGAATGTGAACTCCCCAAAACATTTGCAGTTATATATTGTTTTTCCTTCCCTTTGTTTTGCTAAACACAAGTGTGCGTTCCGTTTGGTCCCGAGTTAAAAGAACAGGATATTATACACACCAGCTTTTGTCTCTCTTGTAATCTGAGCATGTATGCAGTATTCCATCCATCTTTCCTTCTGCTCCAGTTTGCGTGTACAAGGAGCAGAACAGGCTTATTTATCTGATTACGTTAATTAAAGCACGCTTTTTGTGGTGCGTCAGTAGCGCTGCATTTGTTCTGCTCTCTGCTGTGTGTTTTATCTCGTTATATTGTGTGTGTTTATGAAACAACACGTTCATTAACCGGATTGATTCGAACAGAAAGACGTACTCTCCACTTCGGCGCATCAGACAGATTTATGTTTAGTATATGAATGCTTTTTTTTTTTTTTTTTTTTTTTATCCACATGATGCTATTTTCAAAAGGGTCAAATCTAGATTTGTGGTTTTTACTTTTTAAATGAATCGATAACCGCTTCCTACAGCCGGCGGCACTCGCTCAGAAACACCGCACACCTTGGCAGCAAAACCCCGCAAAGATAAACAGGCAGAAGTACGAGCACATAGCAGAGAAAAGTAAAATGTGCAGAATGGCGTCACATGGTGTTTTCACCTCGCCACATTCCACAGACCAAGAACCTTTTTACACCTGGTCACTTCATGTGTTTTCTCTGATCCAGTAGCTATCCCATTTGTTAAAACTGTTCCATTTACATTAGAATAGAATAGAATTGAATAGAATTGAATAGTACAGGGGCATAGAAGCCTTTATTAAGCTATTTGACCATGAGGAGAGTGATGGGGTGCTGCGCCAGATGACCTGGCCTCCACAGTCACCGGACCTGAACCCAATCGAGATGGTTTGGGGTGAGCTGGACCGCAGAGTGAAGGCAAAAGGGCCAACAAGTGCTAAGCATCTCTGGGAACTCCTTCAAGACTGTTGGAAGACCATTTCAGGAACCCCGATCCTCCGATCAGCAACCCAGAGCCTTTAACGAGTTGAGCCACCACTGCCAAAATGCAAATATATCTTACCTCATGTCCTGGGGTAATTGAGATGGAACACGCTTTGGTGTATGCCGTTTTCAGAATGCAATCAAAAAGAAGACTAAAGAACTCGTTATGACGGTTATGCTACAAAAACAGCATTTACTGTTTGCTGCATTTTCGCTGGCAGCAGCAGTGCATTTTAAGACCCAACGAAACACCTGGGTGAGCGATCACCTGCGAGTGACGTACTTCCCTTTGGGAGGAGTATAGCGCTGACGTATGTGGCTTGAACAACCACATGCATTTACACCTGTCCAGTTTCATCTGAGATGCAATCCAGACCACCTCCTGAAGTGGGTTGAGCGATCGGATTTATATCTGTCTCGAAACCGTCTCGGAGGGCATTTACACCTGGTCTTTTTTACCATCGGATAGCTATCGGATCACAGAAAACGCATGAAGTGCCCAGGTGTAAAAAAACCCCCTTAGATTTTTGTCTTTTGTTTGTATCAAGTCAGACAACCGATTATGATGAGTATAGTAAGTGTTTTAGGTAAAAATTGCGTGCAAGTCTGTATTTTATTTGAGCAAAAGCAATGACGCACTTCTAGCTGCTGTTCGATCCTGATGATTATTGCTGTACGCAGCCATGCTGAGAGAGAGGGAGCTCGGAGATGATTACCGCAAACTGACAAGTACTGTAGGAATTTCCATGAGTAAGAATTTTTTTCTTGGGGCTTGATTGGCTGGAGGTTGAGAATTACAGTTTGACATCTCGAGTCAAGCCCAGCATTAGCTAAACCATTTTCTAGCGCTGTACCGTATGAGCAGGAGAATAACGGGGCAAAGACATTATTGATGTTTCATAGTGTGAAAAACATTGTGCCCATTTCATCTGTCAAGTGCAAGTGCAAAATATTCACAGCTCTGTCGATGTGTGCAAACAGTTTTTTTTTTTTTAAATATATAGTTTATGTAAATATGCTTTGTTTAAAAGAACCATTGTTTGCTGTAGATTTACATTTTCACATCCCTGGTGGTCCAGGGCTAGATCCCACACACACACACACACACACACACACACACACACACACACACACACACACACACACACACACACACTGTGGCCTGGGTTTGATTCCTGGCCAGAACACTAACACTGCCACTGAGGGGTTAACTCTCAGGGGTTAATGCTTTAACTCTCTAAAGCCTGGATATCTTATTTTTATACATTTTGTTTTGTATATACTGTATAATGTCTCTATTCTTTTTATATATTTGCATTTTATTACTCTTGGCTACTGTAACAGTGAAATTTCTTCATTGTGGGACAAATAATGGTTTATCTTATCTTATCTGATCTTATCTTATCTTATCTTATAATGGGAGGGTTGCATCAGGAAGGTCATTCAGTGTAAAACCTGTGCCAATCATATATATGAGGAGCAGAAGATCTGCTGTGGTAAGACGACGACGACAAGATCTACATTTTAATTTTACAGCAACAGATCTACAGCAACAGATCTACATTTTAATTTTTTATTTAAAAAATTGTTTCAAATAAACACCGGTTTTACAATCGCATTACATAAGAATTAAAACAATTTTAATGGGGGGAGAAAAACCGAGATTACTTAAAAAAACAAATTCAGATGGACAGTGTTGCAGTTTGTTAATGTGGTATTATTAGTAGCAGTTTGGACCGGCCTGTCCTTTTTACTCTGACTGTAATGTCTTCATCACCTCAGGTGTTCTTGTGAGGGAGACACTGAGCTGACACACTCGGTGGTGACGAGTTTTGCTTTATCTCTAAATCCCAGTCAGAATGAATCTGCAGCGTGGAGAGATGAACAGTCTGTCTGTCGAAACGAACAGGCCGTACATCTGAGTAGCATTCCATTGCGATTGCTGTGTCCTGCCGTCACAGTAAAAGTTCTGTTAGTTTACCTCCTTTAACAGGCAGAGAATCAACATTGTGTTTCTTTTTCTTATGCTAATATTGTAATCAGTTTTCACTGAGTTGCTCTCTTATCTGTCTGTGAAAAATCATTATTTTGCTGCTCTGAATCATCGACCTTCTGGAAATGAGGCAGCTGTTGTCTTTGTTGGCCAAATTCTCATTTTACCTTCTTAGAAAGTGACATTTTAATAGCGCGGTTTGTTATAGCAACATTTCATGGGAATGAAAAAATGATGCCAAAATGATGTGCCATTAGACGGCTTTATCTTTGCTCTTCTAAGTGCAGATTTTTTTTTAAGCAGGATCGCAGAATTGTATTTGTATTTCCTGGGTTTTTTTTTTGTTTGTTTGTTTTTTTAACACTGAAATGACTAACAGTCAAAAAAAAAAACATAACAAAATAAACAAGAAAATGAGTCATATACGTCGTGTAAGCACAAAATGACTGACTGAGCTCCAGCATTTATTGAACAACAAACCCACCAAAATAAGTGGTTGTGTTTTTTGTTTTGTTTTGCTTTGCTTTGCAAATTTTGCTTTGCAAACTTGGTGGTTAGCACGTTTGCCTCACACCTCCAGGGTCGGGGTTCAATTCCCGCCTCGGCCTTGTGTGTGTGGAGTTTGCATGTTCTCCCCGTGCCTCGGGGGTTTCCTCCGGGTACTCCGGTTTCCTCCCCAGTCCAAAGACATGCATGGTAGGTTGATTGGCATCTCTGGAAAAATTGTCCTGAGTGTGTGAGTGAATGAGTGTGTGTGTGCCCTGTGATGGGTTGGCACTCCATCCAGGGTGTATCCTGCCTTAATGCCCGATGACGCCTGAGATAGGCACAGGCTCCCCGTGACCCGAGAAGTTCAGATAAAGCGGTAGAAAATGAGTGAGAGAGAACTTTCCCTTACATTGAACTTCTTTTAAAGGGTTAAAGGCCTTGCTCATTGGTCCAGTCGTGTCAGCTTGATGATTTGAGCTCATGACCTTCTGCTCAGAAGTTTGATGTTTTAAAAGTCCCTCCAGGATTTCACGGTGATTTTATTTTTTTTTTAAAAAAATTATATTAATTTTGTGATTTAAAAAAATTGCCAGATTCTGGAGGGACTGTTTTTAGCACTGAGCTACCAACATCCCGTTCTTAGTGAATGGATCACATCCCAGCTATTTTTCAAGTTCAGCTCACTGTAGACTAGAACTATATTTCTGAGAAGAAGCAAAAGTTTCTAAGCTTTTATAAGGGTCACAGGAACAGACACATATCGGCGAGCGTCAGTGAGACATTCGGATTTCTCTAGCCTTTCTCTTTCGCTACAGGGAAGGTTCTTGTTCTGTCATGATGCCAGGCTTAGTGAAGAAGCTCTAAGCTGCCGTTTAGTAAGTAAACATCAGTGCAGTATAAACTGGCACTGGTCTGAGCAAGTCTTTGGTCAGAGTTGCAGTTTTTGGCAGAACTTAGGCAGCATCTATTCTTTCTGGGACAGACTGACAGAGCTGTATTTATTCTTCTTTTCCTCTTTGGCAAATTTAAAATGCTTGTGCCTTGGGTCTAGTTCTGAAGTGACAGGAGATAGTGACGTTCTCAGCAACTTACAGGACGAGGGTGAATATCTGCTGTTTCAGAGATTGTGCTCCAGATGTTTTGAAGCCAGACACACTGACTGTGTATTTAGGTGTCAGGAGATGACGCTGTTTATGATGGGATGCGCTTGCTGCTCAGCATAGTACTGCACGTCACAGACCAGAGCTCCGGAGTGAAACGTTCAGCCGGTGAAGATTGCGCAGCTGCTAAATCCAGTGTCCTTTTTCATCATCAGTTCACACTCCGTTTGAATCAGTAGATTTACGTGCAGATTTTGGTTTCAGGGCACTTAAGATCTCCGGGTCCCTTATGAAAAGGATAAAGATAATGTTAGGTATATATGTAATGTAAGGGCCGTTGTAAACTTTTTCCAGAGACGACCAGGAGACTTGGATATCCTTGTGCAGTAGTCTTTATTGTAGGATACATGGTGAAACGAGTCTGCAAGTCAGAGCGGACTGGTACGGGCACTGCTGCAGTCATCAAGTCTGACTTAAAGTTGTATTACATTGTAAATATATATTTTAGGGGGCAGTCCCATCAGATAGAGACAAAACACTCAGGTGACAAAGCATGAAAGGATGTAGGACCCTTAATCCCATTAACATAACAGTCTTAAGCCCTATTCGGACGGGATTAGTTCTACGTGGGGATGTGGGGGTAAAGTAAGTATTACCAGAGCTTCTCTGTGATTTTAGTCCCGTCCGAATGTGCCATCTCGGTAAACATTACGGACAATGTCAGTAAAGATTACGGCGACTTTTACCTTCTGTAAAAAGGTCCGGAAAAATTACCTCAGGTAATACTAATCCCGTCCGAATAGACCCGCTGTAAATATGTATGGTAAAATTCCGTCATTTCCTGTTTAAAAGTAGTTTTTGGCGCGTTTTTCAAACATGGAGGCGCCATGTTGTCTGTTTGCGCACGTGATAACAGGAAGCAACGTCATACGCACATGACGACAAGGAGGTTACTGAGTTACCCCTCCCACTTCGAGTTTTACTAAGATTGTCCCGTGCGAATTGGCCAATTAATATTACAGACGTCCTGAGGTAAAATCGCATTGCTCCACGTCCCCACGTAGAACTAATCCTGTTCGAATAGTGCTTTTCTCAGACCCCTTCATTAACCTAGAAACGAGTTCACCTCTAATGCTTGGCATTCCTTCTTGACTTAAACAACGGGACAAATGGCACAAAGAGACAAATGATAACCCGAGTTACCTCGCCCCTTTCCTTTCATATTAATGAGATACAGGAACCACAAGACTAATGTAAAGTTTGAATTCAACTAGAATTGTAACTTGATTTGGCTTCTACATGATCCCCAAAAATATGCTAGAACTAAAAGGAAATAAAACAATGACGTAAAATAATTTTCCCACAGGACCCCTAATCCCATAATGTATTTGTAGTCTACAGGTTAAAGATTATTATTCAGTATCTTCTGTGAGATACGAAACCGATACAAAGGTAAAAGCTGATATAAAACTATCTAGTGATTTGTTTTGTATTGTTTAGTTTTTGTAGTGACACCAAAATGATATAAACGGGATTCTTTTTGGGAGAATGTATGTCAGCAGTTATTGGCCATTGTGACTACAACCGAGTATTGACATACTATTTGGCATTCTGTAAAACCTTGCATTCCTAATACCGCACGTTGAATTTTCCCTTAACCGAAGTACAAAACTCAACATGGCTCAAGCTGAATGGCTAGTGTTTAAATGTGCGTTGTTGTAAACATGACCTTCCAGAGGTGAGACCGCAGCTATGCTCGGGTGCTGCCGGTTGTTTGGACGTCGCTGTGAGCACAGATGGTAGCGTGGTCCTTTCAAGCGAGTTGAGAGACGTCTGTGCTAAATGTCACCTCGGAACAGGAGGAGTGACTGTGGAACAGCCAGAAGGGCTGCTGACATTTCACTACATGATATATGTATGGCAAACACTTCCTTGTGAGGGATGTTTTAAGCACACGGACGATTCAGTAAAGGCTCATTCACACCGTCAGTGAGTAGGTGCGCACCGCGTAAGCGCATTGATTATCGTACATATTTAAGTATAGGATTTATATATTTATAGTAGCACAGCTCAATCAGATTCACAGCACTGTGTCTGAGAGATATTGTAATGGTTCTCGTCCACCGGATGTCACAACATGGCTCTACTCAGCCATGGCAGAGATTTATACACGCAGGAGCTAAAAATAGTGCAGACTATTGACTGGTAAAAAGTAATCATCACAGAATGTTTGTTTCTGATTAATGTCGCTGGCTGCAATTGCTTTTCTGCTGGAAAACACAAATTTTGCACGGTCTCTTTTTTATATACATTTTTATTTATTTATTTATTTATTTATTTATTTATTTATTTATTTATTTATTTTTATGATGTGACATTTTCTGGAGGACGTAAATTACAACGTTTGAATCCGAAACATCGAACTGTATAAAAGCAACGTAGACGGTAAACATACTTTCATTACAGCTGTTAAAAAACAAAGTACACTTTTCTACAGTGGAGCCAAACATGCTTTTCTTTATTGCAGTCCTACTTGATTGACAGACCATGAAAGACCACGTCACACCAAATAAGTTATGTAAACACATTGTTCAATTCCATTTTAAAAAGCGATTTGATCTGTCGTCGTGATGCTTAGAATTCGGGTTCTCGGGTTCGGTATCAGCTAAACCTCAGTAACATCTACTTAGTTTGGTATCGATGCAACCGAGGTGCATTTCATTTAGTTTCATGGTGTTATCTACAGGAAGAATGCACTAGTCCTGGATCAATTAAAAAAATACACACACACACACACACACACACACACACACACACACACACACACACACACACACACACACACACACACACACAATGTGCCAGTACAGTTGGGAGAAAAAGCTATTAAGGGCCTGCATTACCTTATTTATTTATTTATTTATTTATTTATTTATTTATTTATTTATTTATTTATTTATTTATTTATTTATATTTTTCCCTGGCCATGCTTTTCTGAAAAATGAAGCAGTTGAATAAAGTTTCTTGGCAAAAGCCTATCTTTAAGATAGGACTATACATTATTAGAGACTCTCAAGGACATCAGCAAAACCTCAGGCCAAGAAAACCAAAGTGTTCTCTCACCATGTTAAGTAAAGCTCACACATTCTCCTTGCAGTTGAAAATCAGTGTGGTCGTCTGTGCCGCGTTTGACAACGCAGACGTGTGAGAAAACGTCATGACGTCACTAAATCAGACGTTTAGCATTCAAGAGTCACGTGAACGGTAAACGTGCAATTACTCTGTATGCAGAAATTCTTACTCTGCTTTTGAAAATATTGTTATTAATAGTTAAAAACTGAACGAAGACACACACGTATTTAGTTTACATATCTGTAAAAGATGTTTTCATCAGGCAACAATATGTATGATGAGTATAGTGCAAATGTAGTGGTAAGATGTCCGTACTGTACGTGTGAGACACCGCGGTCAGAATGGAGACATTCAGACATGCACAGAACTCTGTGGACTTCTTTTCGAGACATTCAATGTAAATCGAAGCTCGCGATGTTTTCCGGTGTCTTAATCACAGCGCTCTGTTATTTTAAAATCGGCTCGGTCAGATTTCATCTTCAGAGATTCCCAGGAGGACACATTGAAGATGTAGACAGCTATCGGCGCAAAGCTGTGGCTCTGCAGCAGCCTTAACTTCACTGGTCTGATCAGGCAGTAAAATGTTCCTGCACTAATGAGAGTCGCACATATGGCTGAGTCCAAGTGTTCTGAGTCACTTCATCCATTCATTCAGCACACACACACTCACTCACCAGGGAACATTTATGACAAATGCTCTAACTGCATTTTAAAACTTTGCTTCAAGGCTCTTGCACTTGACTCACTCAGCTCCTTAATGAAAAGGTCCACACAAACTGAGGCAGGTTCCTGCATGGCAGGGGTTGTTCAGGGTGTGGGGTAACAGATCAATGCAGAGCATACACACTGATGTGGTAACACTACCGGATCAATATCAAATACAGTTCTGGACCAATGAGATTGACCTGTCCATACAGACAGTCAGCAGTTTTCTGTTTTCTCTCTCTCTCTATCCTTTTTTTTTTTTTGTGAATAACCGCCCGAACCCATTTTGTAATCAATCTGCTCGATTCATTGCCTGAAGAGCTAATTAGAACATTGGCATTTGATCTTCCTTTGGAAAAAAATGATCTGTAGTGTGTTTATTTCAGTTACACAGACTTCTAGTGGATTACTTTAGTTAGACTTCGCCTGAAGGATCTTGTTCCTGTTAAAAAATATATATAGCCTCGTTCCATCCTCGAATTCACTCACACTCCAGTTTCATCAAGTCCCAATGACTTTCCATGTGCATCAGTTCTCAGCGGACTCGTTTTTGCTTGGGCTACTTTACTCTTAACAGTTTAAAACTCGGTCCAAAGCCTTTCTTTTGCGTTAGGCCGTGCTGTTGGACAAACTTTATAAGGCAAGTGTCCAGAACTTGTCTTAATTTCCTGAAGCACTGTAATGATGCAGGATTTCTGCTCTTTCTAATTCATGAGTAATGCCCTATTCGGATGGGAATTAGTTCTACTTTGGGACGTGGAGCAATGCAATTTTACCTCGGGACGTCTGTAATATTAATTGGCCAATTCGCACGGGACAAGACATCTCAGTAAAACTAGCAGAAGTGGGAGGGGTAACTCGCTTTACGCACCACAGTAACCTCCTTGTCATGTGCGTATGACGTTGCTTCCTGTTATCACGTGTACAACGCAACCGAATGCTTCTTCAAGCGCCTCCTTGCTTGAAAAACGCGCCAAAAACTACTTTTAAACAGGAAATGATGGAATTTTACCGTACATATTTACAACGGGTCTATTCGGACGGGATTAGTATTACCTGAGGTAATTTTTCCGGACCTTTTTACAGAATGTAAAAGTCGCCGTAATCTTTACTGACATTGTCTGTAATGTTTACCGAGATGGCACATTCGGACAGGACTAAAATCACAGAGAAGCTCTAGTAATAATTACTTTACACCCATGTAAAACTAATCCAGTCCGAATAGGGCTTAAGCCAGCACTTAGAGATTGGATGTAAATAACATCATCTGTGCAATTTCACAGTTTTTGTGTTGCAAAATACTTTGTACCTAAAATGTTGTCCCAAAGCTCCAGGGGTCACCAGTTTGATGCACCGAGTCTGTGGGAAGGAGGTGGTGGTTCTCTGGGGTTCTTTAGTTGCCTCCCATACGTTAGTCGGACAGAGTGAGCTGATTTATCTGATAAAGATCATTAAAGACCAAGGTGTATCTCCACCTCCTTCCAGGTGTTCTCGGAAAACTCACGGTCCACCATGACCCTAACCTCAGTGAAGCCCATACTGAAGATGAATGAATGAACTCGCGTGAAACTAATGTTAATGCCATATTGTCTTTTAATAGACATTTTATGATGCTAATGAAAGCAAGCTGCAAGTGTATCTCAGCCAGAGATTGCTATTTCACTGCTTTGATCCAGCAGTCGATAATTTGTAAATGAAGCATCTGTTATAATTTGTGGCCAATTTTTTTTTTTTGTTTGGTCTTCGTAGATTGTGGCAACGAACATTCTGGGTTGTCTTTTTATTTATTTATTTTTTTATAGCTGCTTATTGAGTTTCAGAAAAGCACAGACACAATTATGTGCTGTTTAAAAACTTTCTTTACATTGGACATTATTCTTGTTTTGTTAGCTGATTACTTTTGTTGACAGCAAACATTTTTGCTCCTGTATCGTTCTACAAGAGGATTCATTCATTCCAATAAAGTGTAGCATGCTCGCTTTAATCAGACCATTTCATTACTGTTCATATTTTGGTGGCTTGTGAAAAACCTTTGCTGCTTGTCACTTTTGGAAAGGGCAGAGTGTCTATATAAACTTTTTACTATCTGTCACCTTGCAATCTCCTGGATTTATAGTTCTTGTCAAATCTCTGACAGCAAACTTCTAATTCCATGGGCCCCGTTTTGTGGGCTTAACATGAGGCCCACAGAACAATCGATGCGCGATCAATCTCAATTTCACATCGGTGAAGTCTTCGCACTGTTCCCCTCGAGGAAGGTTTTAAATGTGATTCAGCAAATGAATAACAGCTCTGAAGTGACCTGACCTCTACCCTGGTCTGAACCGCACTGTTTTTGTTTATCTGAGTGTTTACCTTTTGGTGTATGTGATGATGATTAAGTTGCCATTGTAACCTTTCACGGTGCTGTGTGTTTGAGGCAAAAGCAGGACGGAGAAATGAAAAGAGTAGGCATTACTTCAGGTTTAGACATGAGCATTCTGCATATTTTAGCAAGGCACTTGGATTGTGAGATGTAAGGGTCAGGGATGTATCCGCCGATTTATCAGTGACGGCCCAACTTTGTCTGACGGATTGTTATGGAGAGTTGAAATGCTAAAGGCAGCGGGCCTGATGAGTAATCGCAGGTGATGTAGAGAGATGGATAAATTGCAGATGGTGCTTTTTGGCTGTCAACAAAGGCAGGCTGTTTCTGAGAGAGTGTCTATTAGCACAAATGAGTGCATGCCATACTGCTCTCCCAGGGCTCTCTCTCTGTGTCTCTCTCTCTGTTTCTGGCCGTCTCTGTGTCTTTCTCTCTCTCTCTGTCTGTCTGTCTGTCTGTCTCTCTCAATCTTGCTCTCTCTGTCTCTCTCTCTCTCTGTCTGTCTGTCTCTCTCTCTCCATCTTGCTCTCTCTGTCTGTCTCTCTCTCTCGCTCTCTGTCTGTCTCTCTCTCTGTCTTTCTCTCTCTCTGTCTCTCCCTCTCTCTGTCTGTCTCTCTCTCTCTCTCCATCTTGCTCTCTCTGTCTCTCTCTGTGTCTGTCTGTCTGTCTCTCTCTCTCTCTCTCTCCATCTCGCTCTCTCTCTCGCTCTCTGTCTCGCTCTCTGTCTCTCTCTCTGTCTGTCTCTCCCTCTATCTTGCTCTCTCTGTCTGTCTCTCTCTCGCTCTCTGTCTGTCTCTCTCTCTATCTTGCTCTCTCGGTCTCTCTCTCTGTCTGTCTCTCCCTCTATCTTGCTCTCTCTGTCTGTCTCTCTCTAGCTCTCTGTCTGTCTCTCTCTCTATCTTGCTCTCTCTGTCTCTCTCTCTCTCTCTCTCTCTCTCTCTTTCTGTCTGTTTCTCTCTATCTTGCTTTCTGTCTGTCTGTCTCTCTTTCTGTCTCTCTCTCTTTCTGTCTGTCTGTCTCCCTCTCTCTCTCTCTCTCTCTCTCTCTCTCTCTCTCTCTCTCTCTCTCTCTCTCTCTCTCTCTCTCTCTCTCTCTACTCTCTCAATTCCAGCTTTAGCTCCCTTTTATTAAGGAGACTATATAAGCACAAAGCTGTGTTTTATCGATCGCTGAACACAACAGGGAGGAAGTTTGTGCCCTTATCAGGCCCTAGGTTGGATCAAATATCATGCATGTTTGAGTATTGAGCAGCTCATTGGTGGACGTATTACCATCGTCCAGGCGTACCCCTATCCATTTCCACATTTTCTCTGAATTTTCTCCCTTTTTCCCTCTCGGTCAGGATCTCAGTGGTGAAACTGGCAAACTGTTCATTACAGCTGCTGGATCGTTGTTCAGACCGTGTTTCTGGTCATTTATGGCCAACTCTGTGATTGATAAACCCTTCTCAGTGCCTCTGGTCCTCTTCTCACTCACATATTACCGACCGAGGCATGTCTCACTCTGCGCTGCAGTGAACTGATCATACTCCTAGGAGAAGCTGTGTGTATGGCTTTGCTAATTCCATTATGAGTGCTTTCTTTCAGTACGATTGGCCCAAGCAGTGCTTCAGTGGTGTTTAATAGAAAAGATAAGGGACAATTAATTACTGTGGAGCAGACCGAGCTCATTTGAGTTGAAGGTCCTGAGACTGCTTTGTGTGAGAAAGCAGTTTCAGAAATGATTCAGTAGTCATTAGTGGGTAGGTTTGATAACCTGTGGATGGAAACATGCTTATTTAACTGACGGCGGTGGCATTTAGCCCTTGTGATTAAAAAAAAAAAACACTTTCACACGTGTTTGTCCAAATCAGAGCAAAATTTTCTGAACTACTTTTCCAGCCTGAGCATGTGTACTTGATGAAGAAAAGGAACCCTGCTTAGTATTACTCACTCTATGGAGTGCTATATGTTTTATTTAGCTTTGTTTATGTATTACATAGTGCATGGAACACACACTTCGGCTACTTAAACATGGACGTCAGAAAAGTCTTTCCTCCGAAGAAAGTCTGTGTTATTAATTATTACTGTATTGTATATGGGAAAGTGGTAGCTCAGTGATCGGAAGGTTGTGAGTTCGAATCCCCAGGCCACAAAGCTGCCACTCTTGGGACCCTGAGCAAGGCCCTTTACCCTCGATCGCTCTGCCGTAAATGTAAATTGAATGTGCTGTAGTTCCCCTTCCTGATGAAAACACTATAAAAATTACACCCATATGTGATTCTTCCTTAAACTGCTGCCTCAATGTTGGACACTCTCAATCGTATAGAACGTCTTTGTATCTTAGATTTTTTCCTTCACTGGCACTGAGACCAAACCTGTTCTAGCATGACCCAATGCCCCTGTGCACAAAGTCAGCTCCAGAGAGGCCCGACCTCAACCCCACTGAACATCTTTTATGCCATTCTCATGATTTTACTTCATTTGTTTTTGAGCTCTTCTTCCATTCTTTTCATCATCTTCTTCTTCATCATCCGTTTTTTTTGTCTTTATCTTCTTGTTCATATTTTGTTCTTTGTTTTTGTAGCTGTCGATTTCTTCATCTTCTTCCTCTTCTTCTTCTTCCTCTTCTCCTTCTTTTTCCGTTTCTTTTTCCTCTTCTCCTTCTTGACATGGTTCTTTAAAATAAATCGACTCCCTGTTAAATGTGTCAATGTTGCCACTTCCTCTTGTATGCGTCCTATATGGAATATCCCAAAGATTTCATACTTTGAACATTGTGAGTCTCAAATGTTAAATGTTCTATGCTCTTATTATAATAATCTATAATGGTGACTCATGGAAAACGTGTGTTAAGTATGAGCTGAGTGAATTCGCACTTTAATCAAAAACAAATAGTTTCGGAAGTACTGATGGAGTACAGAGAAATGTGAGAGAAACGCTCACAGCTTGTTGTGAAGGACACTTTACTGTGATTTAGGTTGACGATTATTTTTACGTTTTGTACATTCGTAAATGTAACATAACACAAATGGCACTCCCAGTCGAGGAATCGGCGACATAACCTTCTGTCTTCCAGTTTAATTGCCTGCCATATTGCTTTAATGCAGCTAATGGCGTGATTCCGTGCCCCCTTTTCCGAAGGAGTCGTGCTGCATGTTAAGCGTAGCAGGCTTTGTAGATCGTAGCGTGATCGCTATCAGCTTAAAATGTGTGTTTGTATGATTGATACTGCTGAATGCTAATGCCTCAGCTATTGATACCTTCAGGCAGGCCTGATAAATTGCAGTGGCTTTCTGCGAGCTGGCACTGATTTCTGCCTGCAATGCTCCGTACTTCACAGCAAGGACCAGGC
Source organism: Tachysurus fulvidraco (assembly GCF_022655615.1). NCBI lineage: Eukaryota > Metazoa > Chordata > Actinopteri > Siluriformes > Bagridae > Tachysurus > Tachysurus fulvidraco. The sequence goes on along the minus strand of NC_062525.1, from coordinate 17,374,589 downwards.
CATTTAACATATTAGTCTCCAAGCAAATTGCTGTTACAGTCAACTGCTTTGTGCACACCATTGAGCTGTAATGTATTATTGTGCTATTTCTTTATAGAAAATGCTGAAAAAAGCACATTCCCTCCCTGCTAAATGCTCCCCAACAGCTAGTATTTAATTTCTTATTAAGCAGCCAGTAAAAGCTTTTGTTAGTGACGTCCCTTTTGTCTGCAGAACTCCATGTAGGCTGAATGGACATGATTGCTTTTTTGTGCACAGTGATAAAGCGATCTGTGGGCTTCATTCGTTTTCTCTTGTGCATTTATAAGGCCGGGTGCGTGCGTGCGTGCGTGTGTTTGGCTGTGCATGCGCATCTATGCGTGTGTTTACAGCATGGAGGGATTGATATGAAAGCAGAGGAGTGACTGCAGCACAGATGGCTTTGCACGCTAATCTGTGAAACAATTAGTGCTTACTGCGGCACACCCCTCTTCATCACAAATCCAATAGCAATCAGCCTCGTCCTTGGCACCCAAATACGGCCTGTGTTAAGATATCGATCGGCTCTGAGCAACAATGATGCCGTACTTTGCTGTTCTACACTATCGATTAACCAGATGATGGAAGCATCACCTGCAAGTCAGTCATAAAGAAAGAGAAACATGCGCTTCCAAAAAAAATAAAAAATCTCTGAGACTAATAACTTCTTATATTTCCTATAAGTCTTAGCATTTATTGTTTATGTGCACCCTGTGCCTACGTGTACAGTATTTTCCGCACTATAAGGCGCACCTAAAAGACTTTAAATTTTCTCAAAAATCGGCCGTGCGCCTAATAATCCGGTGCGCCTTATGTGTGCACCGAGTTACAAAAATCTGTAAAAATGTTGTTGTGTGACTTTGGTAAGCGCTCCGCTTGATTGACTGTCGGACCCTTTCCCGCTGATACAGGGACGTAATACATACACTACGTACGCTGGCAGTGATAAACCAATTAGAGAACATTACGTAATACGTACAGTACGTACGCTTACCTCCGCTACGCCTCCGGTAGGTACAGTATACTACCGGTATGTTGCAGAACAATATTTGTTTCTTCCTAACCATTATGCGCTCCACACTCCAGTCCAGTAGGTGGCGGTAAATGCACCTTATGTTGGTTTGCAATCCGCCAATAAAAATCAGATGCTTACGAGGCACAATTCAAACTACAGACTATCAGTTACACGGTTGTAAATGGGAATAGAGCAGCTGAAAGAATTCAACATCAATAAATCTATGGTTCGGGAGTGGAGGAAGCAAGAAAATGTACTGCGCCAAGTTAAGAAAACACAGTAGATGAGGACTTTGATGGATTTGTGGGAGAAGATTGATTAAAAAATAATGTGTGTGTGTGTTGTTAAATAGTAGAATAAAGTTCAACTAAACTCACTGTTTTGCTTCCGTTACCTTTTTTGTGGACCGTATGTTTTAGCATGCGCCTTATAATACGGTGCGCCTTATGTATGGGTTAAGTACAGGAATAGAGCCCGTAATTGAGACTGCGCCTTATAATACGGTGCACCTTATGGTGTGGAAAATACTGTAAGTGTTTTGTGTTTATTATTTAGAGATTTGCAGTTAAAGGAGATAGAGACACACACACACACACAGAGAGAGAGCGAGAGAGAGAGAGAGAGAGAGAGAGAGAGAGAGAGAAGTTTTTACTTAAAGCTGTGTATTTTGACAAATGTGCAAGTGAAGGACATCACCTCCTACCTGCAGTTTAATTGCTCACTCTTTGCTTAGATTTAGCTTGATTATTAATGTCTTCTCAGCTGCAAAGAGCTGCAGTTCATCTTAAAGGAAAACTCTTCAGCTTTTTTTAATGAATCGTAATTCGTCACCTCTGTAGTAAATGTGCAAATAACAGAGGACCTGATGACTTTTAACTTGCGAGTGTAATATAGAGATTTCAAGATTATTGCTCCACCCATCCTATACAGGTTTGCAGGGCACCTGGAGATTATACTGGGGACACTCTTGCTGCATGTCAGGGACCAATCACAATATAAAATATTCTGTTGAGGAATTGGTCGACATCGCACGTCTTGTTACTGGGTGAGGAAACTGAAGTATCCAGAAGAAACCAAACTCTGGAGGCATGAGCAAACCGTGCTGACCACTAAGCCTCTGTGTCATTGTGTAAGAGACGGACAGGAACAGGAGGCTGTTTTATGTACAGAATTTTCATATTAATATTATTGTCATCAATGATTATTTTACATGCATTACTGAAAATAAAACAAATGATTTCTGGGAATTGTTGCAGAGACATGCTATATGAAGACTGACCTATGTTTCTCTTTAAAAATAAATAAATAGAGAGAGAAATACATGAATAGAATGGGATCTTAAGACACGATCAAAGACATAATCTATCATTTCCACTTACTAAGACAAATAGCACAGCACTGTAGATTTATCCACATTCCAGCGGTCATACATTACACGATCAAACCCCCACTGCCAGGTCGGTAAAGTAGTTTCAGCTCAGAAAGTTTACACCTTTTAGAGCTTTACAATTACCCCTTGCTGAATTTACCCAGTAGTTTCTGCAAAATTGCCTTTTTTTTTAAAAACATAACTTTATTGACTGCCTTTTAGACATTCATGTTGAGTTGTGAGTAAACAACTGTTCTTTTCTTTTCCCTCTTCTTTTCCCTCTCCCTCTTCCTCTCCCTCTTCCTCTTCCGCTCCCTCTTCCACTGCTCTACCTCTTCCACTCCCTCTTCCACTCCTCTCCCTCTTCCTCTCCCTCTTCCACTTCCACTCCTCTCCCTCTTTCTCTACCTCTTCTACTCCTCTCCCTCTTTCTCTCCCATTTCCTTTTTTCCTTCTCTCAGTACAGTGAAATGAGATTTTTGTGATTTGCCCATTAGAGATGGTTATTACTGTTAGTCTGTAGCACTGACATGGCTTATACATGGCTTATACATGGCTTATACATGGCTTATAAAATCATATGGATTTCTTTGGTGCTTCTTTATAATTCTTTATATATAGATTGGCAAAAGCTACATGTTTCCTCACAGTAGTGAATTTCATATGAAGTCCTGTGCTGGTGCGACTCTAGTGAGTGAGTCACATGGAGAAACTCACCAGGACACATCAATTAGACGTCAGCATAGAAATACAGATGGCCATGGCATCAGTCTGATCCTGATTACTCGTCATGAGTGTTATGGCAAGTGAAATTTCCTGTCTCCTGCATACAGTCGAACCAACAGTTCTTCTTATTCGTCTTATTCGTCGTCGTCTTCTTCTTCTTCTTCTTCTTTAATTTCTTCTTCAATTACAATTTATTTAATATTCTTATTATAATTTTGAACAGTAAACAGTCACATGCTATTGTCTGTTGTGTCCTGTGTTTGTCTTTCTGTCTCACCGTCTCTCTTATTTTTCAATCTTCTCTTGTGACATCCATCCATCCATCCATCCATCCAGCTCAGTGCGCTGCTCATTGCTTCAAACCATGAGGTGTTACTTTGATGTGTGTGTGTGTGTGTGTGTGTGTGTGTGTGTGTGTGTGTGTGTGTGTGTGTGTGTGTGTGTGTGTGTGTGTGGAGGCCTGGGAAAATCCTTCACACTGTGAAATTTGTACAATTTCTACTAATATAAACCTGAACTGAAAAAAGCTAAACTACAAGTGTTAGATGTACTCGCATTTTTAAAGTCTGCTTACATCCAGAAGCGAAAAGGGAGAAATTTGCATTTAAAGATTCCGCTCCGATCGAGGCACAGGAACACTGCGGACATTGTGACAGCTGGTAACTGATTATAAACTGAATGGATTGGCTTTTCTCCAGTTCACTACAGCCTATAACTTTCCAGCTCCTTGATCAAAGCCTGGCATTCTCTGTGTGAGGATCACACACTGCTAACACGTTTTTTGGTCATCGGTACTCCCTTTATTTTTTACTGCAGCAGAGGTTAATCAGCCTTCATACTCCGTGGGATGTTTGCAGTAAGCCAAGATTTAAAATGAAATCATTAAAAATATAGCTAGCTTCTATATTCTATCTGCTTACCCGAGATCCCCATAAGTGCGATATCTTACGATCGAGCAGTCGGACGTTTGTCGTATTTCTCTGGAATTACTCATTACCGTAAGCAGCACATGAACCGATTCAGTTTTGGAATCGATCCAGACAAGGTCAAGATCACAGCCAGGTCAAATGTCCAAGATCATTTTGAATAAGCCTTTAGATCTGTTTTAGAGAATGATGCAAGATGCCTAAAAGCAATTTCAGAAATTCTTACTTCTGTGGGGACGTCATTAATCATAGTCTCTCTCTTCTCTGCCCATCTCCCCATCTCTCTACTTCACTCTACCTAACACTTCCAGCAATTGATGAGGGAAAGGCAACAAATGGCAAGTCGTCCCTTTGCTTCCGTTGCCATGGCGCTGGAGGCGGAATGTGATCAGGTGGAGCTGCTACAAGGAGGAATAGAGGTAAGTGTTTGTGTGTGTCTTTGTGTGTGTACACATATGTTTGTATAAACCTTATGCTTCTGTTGTTCTCAAATGATACAGTGCCGTCTGGTTATATATATACACACACACACACACACACAGTAGTCCTACACGTGCTCTTTTATTGATAATTTTCTCCTGCTGCCATATACACACACACACACACACAGGTTTTTTTTTTTCCCCCGGTACTAACACACTCTTGCACTCATCTGAGGGCAGACTAACCTGCTGTACAGCACAGATGCTTGATTCACATGTCAAGCAGCCGGAGAAGTGCCTCTCCTCGATCCATTAGTATAAAGTGCATTGGCGCACAGTGTGCATTATGGGCTGGTGAAGGGCAGAGCAGGAACAAAATTGAAGTGAACAACACGCTGTTCACCGAACGCTCTTAAGCACAACTCTGTTTTAAACAAACTTCACCTCCACTTTCATACATCTCTGCTGCTTTTTTAGGTTTCAGAAGCTTCCAGCCTGCATGAACGGACTCTTAAGGCCTATAAAATCATGTCCGTTAAAACCGGAAAAATGCTATTTTCTTTTTAAAGCTAGCCTTTTGGGATTTTAACCTCTGATTTTTAGGCACTAATGGCCTTCGAGCACTCTTTGTTTCGGTAGATGTTTCATCAGAGCACGCAGGATGACCGGCCGTGGCTTCAGAGGCTTTCTCACCGTCATGTAAACTGAGAACGCGTTTTTCACCGGAAGATAGATCATCACGTCGTTTCATCTCTCCATCACCGTCACTTTCGAACGTGGAAATCTTTCCACTGAGAAAATCTCTTTGTGAGATTAGATACCCACTGTTCTCTCCTACAATTTCAGAGACTTTTTTTTTTCCACCTGTAAAAAATTGCACAAACATCTGCCGTCTCTGACGAAGCAGCTCTGCTCAAGAGACCAGCGGTGAACACAGACTTTTCAAAGCTGACACCTTTTTATATGTGGAGTGCAAGAGGAGGAATACATATAAGGATTTAGGACGTTTAAAGTCGTACAGAAACCTACAGAAGGCACAGACACTAACACGGACACTAAAGGCGACCAGATTGTGATTACATGTTTTCTCCCACCAGATTTTTTACATTTAAAATGACAATGAAATATTTCATTTAGTTATTATCCGAGTAGTCACGTCCATCTGCAACCCGTCCGGGTTAATAGTGATGACAAACTGTTCTTGTTTATATGTTCTAAATATCACTGGAGTAATTAGGAGAAGCTTTTCAGTGCATGGGTCATGTATCTAGCAATAAACCTTTGTTTCTAGCTTTCTGCTTTCTTCTAAAAGATGCTGGGTAAAAAAAAACATGCTAAATACATACACTGCCTAGGACATTGTACAATAGTGGGAGATTAAGGGGGTTTTTACACCTGGTCACTTCATAAGTTTTCTGTGATCCGATGGTAAAAAGACCAGGTGTAAATGCCCTCCGAAACGGTTTTGAGACGGATATAAATCCGATCGCTCAAACCCCTTCAGGAGGTGGTCTGGGACGCATTTCAGATTAAACTATACAGGTGTAAATTAATGTGGTTGTTCAAGCCACATACGTCAGCGCTAAACTCCTCCCAAACGGAAGTACGTCACTCGCAGGTGACTCACAAGTCGTACATCGCACCAGAAACAAACGTTTCCCCACCAGTGCTGGCTCTGATCTTTCACCCAGATGTCTCGTAGGGTCTTAAAATGCACTGCTGCCGCCAGCGAAAACGCAGCAAACAGTAAATGCTGTTTTTTTGTAGCAACCGCATACACCAAAGTGTGTTCCATTTCAGTTACCCCGGAAATGAGGTAAAATATATTTGCATATTGGGCGGGACTAGAAAGATCGGATCGATATCCGATTCGCCAAGACGCATTTATGTGGCCTAATGTAAATGGTACAGTTGTAACAAATCACATAGCTATCAGATCAGAGAACACACATGAAGTGACCAGGTGTAAAAAGGCCCTAAATGATGGGCTCATGCCTGTGATAAAGTGAAAGGATGTGCACCAGCGTGCAAGGCTAAGGGTGTTGTGTCCAAGTTGTGTACACCTTATCCTCTTTTCTAGCCTCACTACTTTGCTGTATCAGTTGCTGAGTGATTAGCATTAACATGTTTCCAAAGGCTTGCAGCTCTGGATGTAAGCCCTGGCTTTATTAAATGTAAGCGCAACTGGAGGTAAAAGATTAAGAAATCACTATAATTCTGCTTAAAGACTGATGAGGCAGCATTTTTTTGCTCTTTGGTGTTAACCTGCTTATGAAAGTGAAGATTCCCCACTGTTCTGACAGCACCCGTAGCTCCCTGAGCTGCCCATAGTGTCACATGGTTGAGCAACTCTGCCACTGATTTAAAGTATATACTGTACATCCTGAGCAGCTGGTTTGAAGAAAGTCCTGGCTTAATGGTTAGAGAGTTTGACTCATAACCCTGAGGTTGTGGGTTCGAGTCTCGAGCCGGCGATACCACGACTGAGGTGCCCTTGAGCAAAGCACCGAACCTCCCCCAACTGCTCCCCAGGTGCCACAGCAAATATCCCTCATTGACCAGATAGAAAAAAATGTTTTTCATGTTTTGTGTGTGTGTGTGTGTGTGTGTGTGTGTGTGTGTGTGTTCACTGCTGTGTGTGTGCACTTTGGACTAAAGGGTGACATTCTTCATCCATTAAATTGAAGAGCCGGTAAACTGGTTTATGAGCAAATCACCAGCAGACTCTGAGACCAGTAAGGTGAGAGTGCCGAGGATAAGCTCAAGGGTTTGCAAAGCTATATTCTATTGGACTGTCACTTGGAAAATTTGAGTGCATGCATCCTGGTCAATTAGTATTTCAAAGCTACAGCTTGCAGTGATGACAAATAATGACAGATATCCAGGGGTTTGAGTTTAAAACTCCAAAATCAAACTTATTAGCATTTGGATCCGACAGTATTCATGTCTGCAGCAGGGCAGGAAAACTGTGTGGTGTTCCAGGTCTTTAGCTGTACAGTATGCACAGATTTAGAATGACCTGCTTCTGTGTGGAGGTCAGTGGCTGTGCAGCACTGAGCCAAAGAGAGACAGATGACACAGATGTTGCTCCATCACCTGGTCAGCCTGCAACATATGGAACCACTAAACAGACATAGTCTGTGATGGATGGAAGCTGTCATGAGCATCTCCAAAACTGTGCATATTAGCTAAACTCATCCACAAGTGAGAATATTCAACACAAATTGTATGTGCGTGCGTGCAGGAGTGCGTGCGTGCAGGAGTGCGTGCGTGCAGGAGTGCGTGCGTGCAGGAGTGCGTGCGTGCGCTATCAACACCTTTGAGAAGAATAAAATGTTCTCGCTAAGTCAAAAATGTTTTTTTTTCCTTTGCACCGAAAAACTAGTAGCCTGGAGATCTTTTCTTTTGCTTACTAACATTACGGTTAGTTTAGGGTTAACTTTTCCCTATAGTTAGTGTAATGACATTAACCACAGCATGAACAGGAAAGATGGAGCGTCGTAAGCTAAAGCACTGCTGCATCAGTCACTTCAGGTACAGCCGTAAGTGACCAGTGTAGCGTCAGTGTTCAGCGTAACATAAGCGTTAACCTCAGGAAAAAATACTGACATGATGGAAGAAAAGTTACAAAGTTAACTGTAATAATTAATATGCAGGTCATTTATGCTGCTAGCGTTTATCTACCAGTTTAGCATCTTTAGGTATTTAGGGTTTAGCATTTTGTAGGTATGAGCAGTAAAATCTATCAGTGGTTAGAACTTATGAAGGTCATAAAGTAACGTCTCTGTTTTGTATTGTACTCTTATCTGTGGCTTGTATAAAGCCGAGGCACATTCTCTCACTCCCTGTTAGCCATGCAAATGAAAAACACTGCAGCACTTTAAAAGCCTCAGGAAATCCAGCTTGTGTGTGTGTGTGTGTGTGTGTCTACAATGTGTGTGTGTGTCTTAGTGGTTTATAACTTTATTATTATTTGTTTTGTTTTGTTTTCCCGCTTATCCCTTCACTGTCTATGCCAGCAAGCCTATTGGCTTCATCTAAGCACTAAGCTGCCAAATAGATACATATTTTTGTAATGGTCATGAAAAATGAATCAGCCAGAAGACAGAGAGAGGGTGACATCCCAACAAGAAAACTAATAGAATAAGAGTACTAAAGAAATGAGAAATAGCATGAGTGTGTCTGGGTGAGGAACTTTAGGGACTATTAAAAAGGCAAGGTGAAATGAAGCAGTTGGAGAAGTGAGCATGGTAGCATGATGAGGTGTGTGTGTGTGTGTGTGTGTGTGTGTGTGTGTGTGTGTGTGTGTGTGTGTGTGTGTGTGTGTGTGTGTGTGTGTGGTCTGTAGACATCAGATTAATAAATGCATGAGAGCGGGATGAAGCTGGCCATCAGTAAGCAGTAAAACTGTAGGATTGTGAGAGAGGCTCCTCTCCAGATACAGAAATGAGAGGATCGCACTTTTATGTTATCGTTAATGGAATTTTGGATCCAGCCGTACAGTAAAGTCCCTGTGATGTATCTTGAGAGCCATGATTTTGATTTCGTATGTTTACGTATTTGGTTTTCACACAGGAAGTCAGACCGACAATGCTTCGAAGTCCATGCCTGCCAATACCAATATGGAGATATGCACCGGATCTTGACAGTAACATAGTAATAGAAAATAGCTAAATATGAGAAACGTCGATGAGTTTAAAGAGAAGCCGTTTCTATCGTGGAGGATCTGTCACCTCAGCCTTCACCCGTGCCTGACGGCTTTAACAAGGACATGCAATCCATTTGAAATATTAAGCTCCTCAGTAAAATGATATTTCTTACTCTTACCGATGGAGAAGCCCTCCTGGTGGATGAAGACAGAATCACATTCACGAACAGTCTGTGCTAGCGTCAGGGCAGTGAACAGCTCTACGTCGGTAAAACACTCCTCTGAATAGCGCCGGTCGCAAAAATGACAACCGTTCATACGGTCATCCATCTTGGATATGAATAAGCCTCCAACAAGTTCTTCTGCCTCATATGGGGAAGATGCATAACTAAAGAAAGCATGATGGCTGCTAACAAGCAAATGCTATAGTGCAAGGCACAATGTATACGTTCTTGAGCATATCATTGACAGCACAAGGCTAGTACAGGTTGAATCATTCATTAATCATTTTAAAATGAGAAGATCTCCAAATCCTTCTTGGTATTTTTTTTTCCATGTATATTGGTATTTGTCTCCATAACACTACAAGACAGCTACAAATGTCTGAATTCAGGGGGATTTTAAGATCAGATCACTGTCTTTTTTTTGAGTGGTAGCTCGATAATCGAGCCCTGTGTAGTGTTTCAAGTCAAGTCAAGAAGCTTTTATTGTCATTTCAACCATAAATAGTTGAGGCAGGACACAATGAAAGGAGACAACGTTTCTCTACGACCAGGGAGCTACTGTACATAGAACAAAGACTGAGCTTTAAGGGCTTAAGTAAGTTATTCCAAGCCACATAAAGTGTGTCTGTGCAACCTGGTGCAAGACAATACACAAAAGCAGCATGGACCAGAGTACATACTGTATCATCTATAGTACATGTGCTATAGTACATATAGCACATGTACTATATTCTATAGTACATACTGGAATAAACACTTAATGTAGTAGCAGCAGTCATATGATGTGTTGTACTGAATTGTGCAAAACAGCAATTGACTGAAATGTGCAAGAAAGCATGTGCAAAGAACAAGAACATGGTGCAAAACAGCATGTAAACATGTCTAATATGTGTGGTGCTGTAGACATGAATGTATAATGGGAGAGTTTAAAAGCACAGAACAGAATATATGTATGTAATGAAGTCAAACAGGTCTCTGTTTTAAAACTGATTGTGCGTGTGGGAAGGGGTTGTGTGTGTGTGTTTGTGTGTGTGTGTGTGTGTGTGTGTGTGTGTGTGTGTGTGTGTGTGTGTGTACGCGCACAGGCTTCGGAATTGAACGAGGTACAGTCTCATTTATAGCATGATGCATTAGTCTGCTTGCAGTGGCTCTAAACTTTATATCTGTTCATTAGTTGCATCATTGCAGTGCTTCCTAAATGGGCTTCAATTGGCTTACTCCTAATCTGTACCGAGCAAGACTAATGTGAATGCGAGCAATATCACATAGAATTTGAAACCATCATTAATGCGAGCGAATGCATAAAAATGGATTTGCCTGATTATTTGAACTTGTTGGATTCAATCGATGGCCTCATTAGCGAGTTTCTATACGGAAGGCGATAGCTCTTTCCGACCCATATCGACCTAATGAGATTCATTTAGTCATACTGTGGGCAAGAATTAGATATATCTATTCCTTATCATGTTCTCGTCGGATTCAAATCTCATTTCTAGCCATTTGTAATCGTCATGTCACCGTAAACGTACCAAACATTTTTCTGATTTAATCTTTGCTTGAAAATTAATTTGTGCGTACAGATAGGTCAAAGTGTGGCAAAGTGGGTTTGTCGCTTTTATTTGCAAAAACATGGCTGTCGAAGATGAGTGAAAAATTCAAACCGAACACAACTGAACTGCTGCTCTCACATTTTATTATTCAAAGCACTTACCAGTTACATATCAATATGCAAATGTCTCCTAATATTACACTCCGAACCACCTTTTGCCGGTAATCCTGTGTAAGAGTTTAAATTAACATATTATTCATGTAGGTTTTCCTGACCAAAGTAAAACTGTGGCCTTTCTTATGGTGACTTTTTTGGAAGAGGATCTGCATTATAAAAACTAAGATACATGATCTTTAAAACACTTTTGTATGGTGAACTGTCTGACCTGGGATTTGTAGTGTGATGTGGTGCTTGTGTGGTGGATTAGGGGGTGTGTTTGTGCGAGTGTGTGAGTGTGTGTATCTGTGTGTGTGTGTGTATGTGTGAGTGTGTGTCTGTGTGAGTGCCTGTCTGTGTGTCTGTGAGTGTGTGTGTGTGTGTGTGTGTGTGTGTGTGTGTGTGTGTGTGTGTGTGTGTGTGTGTGTGAGTGCCTGTCTGTGTGTGTGTGTGTGTGTGTGAGTGCCTGTCTGTGTGTGTGTGTGAGTGTGTGAGTGCCTGTCTGTGTGAGTGCCTGTCTGTGTGAGTGCCTGTCTGTGTGAGTGCCTGTCTGTGTGTGAGTGCCTGTCTGTGTGTGAGTGCCTGTCTGTGTGTGAGTGCCTGTCTGTGTGTGAGTGCCTGTCTGTGTGTGAGTGCCTGTCTGTGTGTGAGTGTGTGTGAGTGCCTGTCTGTGTGAGTGCCTGTCTGTGTGAGTGCCTGTCTGTGTGTGAGTGCCTGTCTGTGTGTGAGTGCCTGTCTGTGTGTGAGTGCCTGTCTGTGTGTGAGTGCCTGTCTGTGTGAGTGCCTGTCTGTGTGTGAGTGCCTGTCTGTGTGTGAGTGCCTGTCTGTGTGTGAGTGCCTGTCTGTGTGTGAGTGCCTGTCTGTGTGTGAGTGCCTGTCTGTGTGTGAGTGTGTGTGAGTGCCTGTCTGTGTGAGTGTCTGTGTGTGTGTGTGTCTGTGTGAGTGTCTGTGTGTGTGTGTGTCTGTGAGAGTGTCTGTGTGTCTGTGAGTGTCTGTGTGTGCGTGAGTGTCTGTGTGTGCGTGAGTGTCTGTGTGTGCGTGAGTGTCTGTGTGTGCGTGAGTGTCTGTGTGTGCGTGAGTGTCTGTGTGTGAGTGAGTGTCTGTGTGTGTGAGTGAGTGTCTGTGTGTGTGAGTGAGTGTCTGTGTGTGTGAGTGAGTGTCTGTGTGTGTGTGAGTGAGTGTCTGTGTGTGTGTGAGTGAGTGTCTGTGTGTGTGAGTGAGTGTCTGTGTGTGTGTGTGTGAGTGTCTGTGTGTGTGTGAGTGAGTGTCTGTGTGTGTGAGTGAGTGTCTGTGTGTGTGTGAGTGAGTGTCTGTGTGTGTGTGAGTGAGTGTCTGTGTGTGTGAGTGAGTGTCTGTGTGTGTGTGTGTGAGTGTCTGTGTGTGTGTGAGTGAGTGTCTGTGTGTGTGAGTGAGTGTCTGTGTGTGTGAGTGAGTGTCTGTGTGTGTGAGTGAGTGTCTGTCTGTCTGTGTGTGAGTGTCTGTGTGTGTGTGAGTGAGTGTCTGTGTGTGTGAGTGAGTGTCTGTGTGTGTGTGTGAGTGAGTGTCTGTGTGTGTGAGTGAGTGTCTGTGTGTGTGTGTGTGAGTGTCTGTGTGTGTGAGTGAGTGTCTGTGTGTGTGTGAGTGAGTGTCTGTGTGTGTGTGAGTGAGTGTCTGTGTGTGTGTGAGTGAGTGTCTGTGTGTGTGAGTGAGTGTCTGTGTGTGTGTGTGTGAGTGTCTGTGTGTGTGTGAGTGAGTGTCTGTGTGTGTGAGTGAGTGTCTGTGTGTGTGAGTGAGTGTCTGTGTGTGTGAGTGAGTGTCTGTCTGTCTGTGTGTGAGTGTCTGTGTGTGTGTGAGTGAGTGTCTGTGTGTGTGAGTGAGTGTCTGTGTGTGTGAGTGAGTGTCTGTGTGTGTGAGTGAGTGTCTGTGTGTGTGAGTGAGTGTCTGTGTGTCTGTGTGTGAGTGTGTGTGAGTGTGTGTGTGTGTGTGTGTGAGAAAACTCTAAAGTATTTACTGCAGCTTCAGTTGGATGTATGGTTGAATTTAATGATTAACCTTTTTAGTTTTACACCCTAAAGCGTCTGGTTGCTGCTTTTCTCTGGTTACTTTAAATGATCTTTTCAGTGCCTTCTATGTGGTTTTACGCCATATTTGACCTTAAGTACTCTCGGCCAGCTCGTGACCTTAAGTACTCTTGCCCAGCTTTCACATTGTAGAACATTTCATAAGACTTGAGCATTACCATCTCTGCCCTGTGATCTACACTCAGTCTACAAATCTGTGTAATCACCATTATTACAGTGCACAATACGGCTTCGGCATTCGCTTTGTGCTTTTGTGACTCTGGTCTAATTTAATTTCCTGAAATGTTTTCCCCCTAGTATTATATTCAAAGTGGTGAACTTTCCTTTTTTGTATTGGGTTTAAATGTACTTCAGGTCACCTCTCTCTTCTCTTTGCAGGCATACATTTATGTTTTAAAAGATTCAAATTGGTATTTCAATTATGCATACCAACTGGGCCGAGACAATAGCAACAGCCAGAATAAGACACTTAAGGGTAGGTTTGAAAATGGAGATTTGTGCTAATTAGCTGGGATATTTCACCCTCTGTGATTGATCGATTTGAAGGGAAATGATAAAATATGGCACAATGATTAAAGAGAAGGGAATTAAAACTAACTTTTGACTGCACTGCCAGTGCTGGAGACAGCTGTCAAAGCTATCACCTGAACTTAAATTGAACAGCTTATTTATTATGAGGATGCAGTTTTTTTTTTTTGTTTGTTTTTTTTTTTCTTGATGGGGTAGCGGGTGGAGGCTGGATCCCTGCAGCGTATAAGGTGATGGGAAGAATTTTATCATCATTGCAAGACCCTAAGGTGGCCATTATCAACAGTAAACACACACACAGTCATACTTCATGCTGGAATCTAAGCAGTGTCCTTTCAAGGATCGTGCAGGAATGTCAGGATGGGGACGGATCTGCGCAGGCAGGCTGAGCCAGGGATGTTTTTGTCAGGGAAATCACGTCTCTTAGCGAGTGCTACATAGCGCAATAAAGAGCGAAAGAGAATTCGCAGAGCAAAATGGAAAAGAGAGAAATTCTGTACACGCAGCAGTAGCATGGTTGAAAGGAAAGCCAGACGCCCGCTGCCACCCCCCCATCACTCCGAAACAATGGCTTTGAACTTTTAAGTGCAGCACAAGTGGCCTCTTTTCCCCTCAAAGAGACAGATATTGCTCTGATAACAGCCTCTGTCTGCAGGGCCTGATTGACGTCGCTGTCAGCACAGGCTTAATTTGACCTTTCACAAGCCCCTCCATGGATGGGCCATCTAACGCTATAAGTACCCTTACAAAAGTGTGTGTGTGTGTGTGTGTGTGTGTGTGTGTGTGTGTGTGTGTGTGTGTGTGTGTGTGTGTGTGTGTGTGTGTGTGTGTGTGTGTGTGTGTGTGTGTGTGTGTGTGTGTGTGTGTGTGTGTGTGTGTGTGAGCGTGTGTGTGTGAGCGTGTGTGTGAGCGAGAGATAAAGTAAATACCTGACAGAATATAGGTTTATCATATTGATGTTTGTAAATCTGTCTGCATTTCATGATAGGTAGCTTTGGCAGAAATATAGTACAAAAAAGAATCGTACTGTAATTATTAAGAAGAAGAAGAAGATGCCTTTATTTGAAACATATACATTGTAGCACAGTGAAATCCTTTTCTCATACATCTCAGCTTGTAAGCAGGTTGGGGTCAGAGCACAGGGTGAGCTGTGATACAGAGCCACTGGAGCAGAGAGGGTTAAGGGCTGTGTGGCAGTTTGACAGTGCTGGGACTTGAACCCCTGACCTTCTGAGCAGGAGCCTAGTGTTTTAACCATTGAGCCAGCAATACCCCAAACACCTAGAGCTTTGCAACAGCACAGCCTGCAAAAAAAAAAGTGATCTCATCAGAGGTTCTCTCCATGGAAATCTTTAGTAAAAGGCCAAAGATTTACGTGCGAACGAAGAGAAACCTGAGCTATTAGATTTATGCATATTGTTACCAATACCAGTGTGATTACTTTGACACCGTGTCACCTAACTGACACGAAGGAAATGGAAGAACGGTCCAAATTATACCGTCATATTTTTAATGCATAACCTATCATCATATTTACATTTAATCATCAGTCTAGCTCAGTAAGAAATGGTCTATTATTAAGTAGAGTGAAAACGTATACATATTAATATTCCCTGGCAAGATGAATAGAATTTAGTTTTATAAATAGTTTTACTAAATATATTGTCTGTATGTTAAGTGATGTTAACCTGGACTTCAGCGTACAAGTCAGTTGCGCTAGTCGGAGAATACCGGTGTACTATTCCGTTCTGCCGTGTTTCACCGACTGTCGCCTCCGGAGGTCAATTTGACGACATATCGAGCCGTGTCATCAACGCTGCTGTTATTCATGTTCAATGCTCAGTTCAGAGCTGGCACGAGAGAGAGAGAGCGCTCATTACCATGACAGATTTGTGCTTAGGATATGATTTGGGATTATTATATTGATGATGTGCAGGGCTTAAAGATTTCTCCATATGAAAGATTTGATTCATGGAACTGTGACCTATAATCAAAGCTACTGCATTGAAACCTGTAGTTAAATGCAGGGATCCTTTTTTCTTTTTTTATGAATGGCTTAAGATGAAGCTTCGTACAACTGGCATCTATTATGTTATATTCTAGATATCGAGGGAAATTTCACACGGTACTCTCGGTATCATCCGTTTGGACATCTCGCTCTTAAATAATTACATTTTGTAGAAAGTAACATGTTGAACACAATTAAATGAACGGCTGCCTGGTTTATCGGCAGTTTATTTACAATACATATTTTGATGCTTGTGATCGTCTTTTAGTGACATTACATTTTTTTAAGAGGACGAAAGAAACAGATAGCTCAGAGATATCGTGCCTATATCCTGAATGTAAGCATCGTATTTGCTCTACTTTGAAAATTCAACTGAACTTTATGTAAGCTTCGTGCGTTCTCACAGCAAACCTTTTAAAGCATTCGACATGTTTTTTTTTAGCTTCATCCTCACCCTTCATCTTTTATATTTCACCTAAAGATTATGTTGATGTCATATTCATATGGTGGATCATTTTCGGCTCAGGATCTTACTCATCTCTCTGAGCTCAACAAGTGTGTGGTTAGTGTCAGATGTTAGAGAGTTTCCGTGTGTTACGTTTTAAACAGCGTTTGAGTGACGGTGTGTGAATTTTGCTTTGTGTGTCAGTCAGTAAGGTGATAATTTTGTCGACTTGCAAATTTTAGTCTCCACAAACGTAGGAAACTATACTTTGAGAAGTACGGCTTGTGTGCACGATTACCGTCAGGATGGAGTTGTGTCTAATGCATTTCTTCCCGCTACCTCTCTTTAAAGGCTCCCCCCAAACCTATAGCCTTGGAGCCGTGTTCAGGAGGCAAAGCAGCAGTTCTGACCGTGCTCCTGTGCCTCCCAAGAGGACCCTCAGGGTTTCCACCTCCTGGACAGTCAGGTATGTATTTCATTTATATCTACATACAGACAAACCCTGATGCACATGACTAGATGTACAGTCGTATGCAAAAGTTTAGGAACGCCTGAAAATTTCCGTGATTTTCATTTATAAATATTTGGGTGTTTTGACCTATCAGATAACTGAAGGACATGTAAAGTAATAGTTCAGTAGTGAAATGAGGTTTATTGGATTAACAGCAAATGCACAATATGCATCAGAATGAAATTAGACAGGTGCATAAATTTGGGCACCCTAACAGAAAAATCACATCGATTTTTTAGTAGAAAGCAGAAATAACAGCCTCTAGACGCTTCCTATAGCCTGTAATGAGTGTCTGTATTCTGGATGAATGTATTTTGGACCATTCCTCCTTACAAAACATCTCCAGTTCAGTTAGGTTTGATGGTTGTCAAGCATAGACAGACCGCTTCAAATCACCCCACAGATGTTCAATGATATTCAGGTCTGGGGACGGGGATGGCCATTCCAGAACATTCTACTTGTTCCTCTTCATAAATGCCCAAGTAGATTTTGAGCAGTGTTTTGGGTCGTTGTCTTGTTGAAATATCCAGCCCCGGTGTAACTTTGTGACTGATTCCTCAACATTATTCTCAAGAATCTGCTAATATTGAGTGGAATCCATGCGACCCTTAACTGTAACCAGATTCCCAGTACCGGCACTGGCCACACAGCCCCACAGCATGATGGAACCTCCACCAAATTTTACTGTGGGTAGCAAGTGTTTTTGAACAGAGAGAAGAGCGATACACACCTTCTCTCTCCACCAAAGCTACAACACCACTGCCGCTTGCAGCCGTTCAGCTCCAGATGTCACCTAAACCCGGCCCGATATCATGATCGTGACGTCTCTCAGCTCCCAGTTAACCTCTCGTCCATGGAAAGTCGCACAAACCCGAGAGAAATACACCACAGTAAATAAAATGGAAATAATTTAATGTTCCTTGGGCGGCCCGGTACCTGTCCGTGGACCGAATGGTACCGGGCCGCCCAAGGAACATTAAATTATTTCCATTTTCCGGGGGCATTTTCCGGGAGCTGGGGACCACTGCCCTAAACCATAATGTTGAACAGTCTTTGTTTTCAGATCATTTGAGAGTTGTTTTGAGGCCTCCATGTTGCCTACTTGCAATTGGCAACTGTCTATGAAGTACAAGGCTTAATGAGCTCACAAAACCAATTGTGTGTTCTAATTAATCAGTGCTAAGTAGTTACAGGTATTCAAATCAACAAAATGGCAAGGGTGCCCAAATTTATGCACCTGTCTAATTTCGTTTTGATGCATATTGAACATTTTCTGTTAATCCAATAAACCTCATTTCACTACTGAAATATTACTTTAGTGTCCTTCAGTTATGTGATAGATCAAAATGAAATTGCTGATCCAAACACCCAAATATTTATAAATGACAATCCTGGAAATTGTCAGGGGTTCCTAAACTTTTGCACATGACTGTATACTGACAATTATTTGGCTTCATCATAAAACAGTGACATGCTAGCTTTAAATAGCCATCGAAAATAGGATTGTGACGTGCCATGTTTGCCCAGCTGTGCTCTAAACACATTTGACAACACACATTTCTCACCCTGTGAAACACCAACATACCCTGTTGAATATTTGAAAGCACATCTAACACCAGGGAGCCAATTTGATATGTAAAAGTGCCTCTTCTGGGAAGATACAATTTTGTTATTGTGTGAACTTGTAGCAGGACAAAAGTGGCCCTGAAAATACAAACAATAAATGACTACAGAAACAAACTTTTGACAGAATGTCCATGGGGAATTACATAAAAAAAAAAAAAAGACTCGACAAAGCTAGGCTGGCAAACACGTAAACTATTTATTTATTTATTTATTTATTTATTTATTTATTTATTTTTGTTGCACTGATCAGAATAAAAAGCATCTTTTTGTCGTTTTTGACATTGTTTGGCTGACACTGTAAATACAACCCAGTGAAGCACAGCATGGTGTACTGCTCATCAACCTCGAGGGTAAGAAGGTGACACCCAACTAGTGGGCAATCTTTCCAGAAAACTGCACTGAATCAATGCAAAAAAAAAAGTGCATTGTTTAAAATGTTTCATCCACATAAATCACGTTAGCACACACTTACCGCTAGACATGTCTCTGTCCTCGTTTCCGGCATTTGTGTGCTTTTAGTGTGTGGATGTGAATCCTAATTTGAGTAACGCGTTTCTCCTCCCGATATGCCCCCTCACGATACCGACGGAGACTTGAAGGTGCTAAAAGCACGGTGGACACCTCATTGCCTCTCCGTGCTAACACTCAGCAACAGGTTGAGTCACAAATATTGTCTAAAAACAGCATGTGCCCACTTCATGTACTGTATCAAGGTTCCTGTGAAAGATGGAGGAACTTGCCATAATATTGACTCATTTTGCCTTCAGTTTGCTGTTTTCTTTTTCCTACACGTTTAATTGCTTCACCTTGCTCACCGGGTTTATGTTTTGATGGCTTATCTTTTAATGTATTTGCTTGCTATAACGAGCTTAGTTATTGTGAAGAAGCGGTTGGAAACAGAAGTCGTCTAAAATGGGACCACGGCAGAATTTTAGCAAATGGAGACGCTTCATGTTGTAGACATTCTTCTAATGGGTTATTATAGATTTGTTAGAGATGGAAGTACACGTGTGCATATTGTTACATTATTCAGACTAGAAATCTGAGCTCAGACAGGAAGTCAGTCCATTGGATCCATGCTAGTGGTTTGAGGTAGATGATGTGTGTATGTTGGTCATATCCTCTTACACCATAGTGACTCACCTCGCTGTTAGTCTTGATGTCTTTGGTCTTGGTTAGAGAATCTCTACCAGGCTCTGTGGTCTTTTCTTACATGTAAACCGAGACACAGAGTTGTCTCTGTTCTTGACGTCGAGGGTTGCTCCCAAGTGTGTAACAGTGGAGTCAGTTAAGTTATGAGAATCTGAGAATCTATACTTATGCGCAGCTCCTTTCTTCCATTTTTACGTCATTCGTACTTGTTCTAAGATGTAAGCATCATCGAGCTGTATCTCGGGACGCTTTTAAGACCGTGTGAAGGTCGTGATGTGCCGCACAGTCTTGCTGAACTTTAGATCAAGATTATCAAAAACCTTAAGTTATGCCTCTTCCTTCTTAGCCTCGGAAGGTCTTGGCTAGTCATCTGGCTGTTTTATTTTATCGAGCTAAAATGTAAATTACTTAATAAAATTAAAACGAATGCACTAAAGTCAAACTGCAATTTAACGCTCTTCTATGCTTGCAAATCATGTTAAACCCTGTTGCTATGGAAGCCTGAGAAAGGTTTCCAAACTTCCTACCAATCATTGCTTTCACAAAGAGATGTTAAACACCTAAAATATACAGCAATTGTGTTTATTTTTATTTTATATTTTTTTTTTGGAATACATAATCCCAGAAATGTTCCATTTATGCCTGCTTTAATAAACCTTTCCGCTGTAAGTGATGGTGTGAGCGAAAGAAAAGCTTGTTTATTCTTTCCTCTCACAGCTAGACTGTCAATCAACATGCTGCTTTATGAAACCTCAGCTCAGCTTCCTTATCACAAACTGACTGATCTGGAAAAAAAACTCCTGTTTCAGTGCATCCCCTAATAGTCCTGGTTGACAAGCATACCGACTCAAAACGCTACCACTGCCATTGTGCAACAGCAGAAGAATCAGCCTTTCATTCTGAAGGGCGGCTGTTTCATATGTCGTCTTGTTGTGCTTTGTCATTAGAGGCAGAGCAGAGAGAAAGAGGCAAAGAATATTCTCTAAAATGGAAGCTAATGCTCAGCAGAGATCTTTGTCCTGTCAAAGCAAAAAAAAAAAAAAAAAGACACCGATTTGAATACACCGATTTGATCTGTGCTTTTTAAATGTACGAAACCTGTACATCTGCATGGGTGTAAAGTAAAGTCAGCTTATGATTTCAGAGTGCCGTGCAGTCATGAAGGCTGTCATCACCATGCAGCTGCACATCTCCCACTACCTATCATGAAGACAACACTGTTTTATTCAGTCGTGTCAACTGCTTGCAGCTTTATTAGATCACTCACTGCTGTACGATTCAGTCAGCGTCATATGACACCGGAATCTCGACTATAACCTACTGGTCCTGCTGTCATCATGTGCTTCCTGTTGATAGCAATACAGATAAGCAAGTGAGCCGGTGACTCTTATGTACTGCAACAAAAAAAAAAAAAGCTTTTTAGTCATTCTAAAATAAATATTAATGGTTTAAAAGACTCCTACACTCTGATTCGGCATCTGATGACTCTTCTAGTCAGAGCAGCAGAAAGTTGGCTTCTGTGGAAACTTTGTTAAAAAGTAAATTAAATGATGGTTTTTTTATGGTTATTTTTTTTTTTTGATAAGTGGGAAAGGCATCCATGATTGTTAAAAGTTAAACATCAACAACATTAAAAGCAAACCCGTGAGTGATTTATGCTATAAACCAGTGGTCCCCAACCCCCAGGCCGGTCCGCAGACCAAATGGTACCGGGCCGCCCAAGGAACATTAAATTATTTCCATTGTATTTACTGTGGTGTATTTCTCTCGGGTTTGTGCGACTTTCCATGGACGAGAGGTTAACCGGGAGCTGAGAGACGTCACCTAAAGCCGCACCAATACCGCGCATGCGCAAAATATCATGATATCGGGCCGGGTTTAGGTGACGTCTGGAGCTGAGCGGCTGTAAGCGGCAGTGGTGTTGTAGCTTTGGTGGAGAGAGAAGGTGTGTATCGCTCTTCTCTCTGTTCACCGGTACTTTGTCATGTTTAACAGTGCTTGGTGTACGTGTATATTGTGTTTGCTCAAATTTAACCCACAAATGAGCAAAAATGAGCACGAAACACGTCGTTAGAAAGTTAGAAACTCTGCCGGTGTTCTGGATTAAAGTCATGGCGGAATACCCTGAGATTGCCACCACAGACAGCACTTAAATCCATATCGCCATTTCCGACATGCTCTCTGTGTGAAGCGGGGTTTACTGCTGTGACGGCAACCGAAACAAAACAAGGGAATAAACTGGACATAAGCAACACACTTCGGCTGTCATTGTCTCCTATTACCCCAGATGGAACCGTCTCGATGCAAAGCAACAAGCTCAGGGTTCTCATTGATTTAACGTTTAAATATAGTTAAATAAAAATTATTTATTTTATTTTAATTGTACAGCCGCCACCTCCGGCGGGCCGCGGTAAAATGATCAAACATTGACCGGTCCGCAGTGAAAAAAAGGTTGGGACCACTGCTATAACTCATTACTGACACATCTGATTCTTTGTTTCAGCTTATTTCAAAATGGTTTACAAGGCTTCAGGTGTAGGGAGCAACACCAGGTCACTAATGCTGGGATTGATAGTTAAAGCATCAGAAAACACCTTGCAGCACGGAACTGAGCTCTCAAGGACACGATTTGTGTATCTTGGCTAGCAAAATACATGGTGTAGCAAGTTTGGTCAGCTAAATGATTTAGTCCAATAAACAATTAAAAAAAAAAACATTGGCTGTATTTTTTGGGAATTACTTATGCACTAAACTAGAGACTGTCGTAGCTTCTTGGCACATGTTGGCATTTTCTCTACTCTAGTTCATGATGACTAATGAATCATATAAATTGAAGCAGGTTGGAATTGCAGCCTTAGAGTCCGTTTGTTCTTGGATGTAAATCCTGGTTGCTTGGAACAGCCATGGCTTCAGCTTGGCAAGTTAAATCCAATTCATTATGGCCACCCGTTCCTGAAGTAATTAATTGTTCCACTCAGATAATTGTATGGCTGAAATAGCAGGACTCCCTGCACCAGGTCATGGCTGTTTTGTTTTGGGATGGATTTGTGAGATGGCACAGGGAGACATTTTTCTGGGGGTCGTGTCTAATGGCTTTCTCTTTCTCAGCCTTTTTCCTCTGAATGCTGCCATGAAGCACAGCAGTAGGGCACACTGGGCTCTGGGCCATATTTTCTACACACCAGAGATGTGTGAGGGATATCCCATAAAGCAACAAATCCATGATGGATAAAAAAAAGATCATGTACTTGCTGGAATTTGGTGCTTTGTTCTAACATTGGATTCATTATTTGGAAAATGACCCAGATTTGGTTTCTTTAATCCAGTTGTATGTCCATATATACAGTAAGTAGCCAATATTAGACCCATGTCATAGTGGTGTCTACTGGCTCGGACCTTTAACATCGATGCTTGTGTTTCCATTTCTTTTCTTTCTCTCTCTGTCTCTCTCTTTTTTTTTTAACAATTTAAATAGCACAAGAAGAGTTTGACTTGATTTTTCCCAATAGCTAGACCGTGTTTACACAGCCGCTGCTGCTATCAGTGGTGTTCATCTGTTTTCATGTTATGTCTGAAATAATAATAATTATATGCAATCTTGCTTGGTATGATTGGAATCCAGCCGCTATGTAAACTTGCCTTTTCTTTCGTTTGTGTTTCGACAGGTATCGCTATAGCCAGTGCACTGATCGACACCTCACAACAGAAGCCCATGGACTTTAAAGAGAAGAATCCAGGCTTAAAGAACCGAAAAGCTCTGCCTACAGCTCACCAGGGCACCTGTGTGTGAGGCTCATTCCCCTTGTGGCTGCCATCTTACCTGAACAGTCCTTTTCCAAAGAGCTGCGCTTTGTTCCACTGCTGTGGGGCATCGGCAGCATCTGTTTCCACAGAGAGATCCCAACGATGGGGTTTTGCTAGGTAGCAGAGTGCTTCGTCCTCCTCCTCCTCCTCCTCCTCCTCTTTAACACTAAACCTATATCAAACTCCTCCTGCACTACAGCATGTGGATCTCTCAACACACTTCACTATTCCTTCTGCCAATCAGCTACTGTATGTCTCACTAGAAGTCTTTTTTTGGACAGAGCAAAAAACCTTTTCCAAAGTATCTAAATTCAGTCCTATCCGAGGTTCAAGGCTTTAGTCTGGACCTCCTTAAACAGCTTCATAGTCTTTTGAGCTGGACTGTAATCTGTAAAACAAACAAACAAACAAACAAAACTGGCCCGTCTCCCTCTCCCCTACAGCAGTGAGACTGCCGTCCCTCTCATCTGATTTGTACCTTATAGTGAGGACAGAGGAAGTGCGAGATCTCCGCTGCTTACCCAGCAGTCGAGCCTTTCACAGGTGACGTTATAGACTTTTGATGGTATTGTATATGGGTGTAAAGCCCGTTTCTTTGCTTGCCAAGTACACTCTGTGTTAGCTAAAAAGCTTCTTATTTACCATTAAATGCATTTGTAACCAAGTCGGGCTTTTCTAGTTCAAATCCAAGTTCTGTCTTACTGTACGTAGCACAGAAGAGCTGTTAGGTTTGTTTAAGCTAACAAAGTTTTGCTGCTGGTTATATATAAGATTCGAAAGAAATCGATCATGTTTGACTAAAAAAAAAAATAACATATAGCAAAGTTTCTATGTTTCATCTGTCTGCTATTCTTGCAGAGCTTTTGCATGACATACACACTAGATGCTTTAAAAGTCTTTAAGTCCGAAAAAGAGTCTATATTGTTTTAGCCTATAAAACAGTGGTTGGGGAAAAATAACATGCAACATTTCCAGCCATAGAACCCGACACTGATGTGATGAACTCGTTTAAATGAGATGTGACACAGTGGCTCAGTTGTATAGTATTCTTATTATGTAATGTTACTGAAAACACGACTAGGAAAGTTTTTGTCTTAAATTTTTTTTTTTCTTTTTTTTTTCTTTTTTTTTGAGAACGGCTTGGTACTGATTGAAAAAAGGATCGCCTCGTGGTGTAAAACATTTCTTTATAATGGATTGTCAGTCTCTTACGTTTCACATATTGTGAATGCAGCAGTTGGACTTTGGGCACTGTTGAGGCTGTCAGTGATGGAATTTAACTCCACATGCTTCATCCTGATCTCACAGGAATCCCACCAGGACAGGCTTTTCCACAACCCATGCACTTTCTTCCTCCAGCTGAGAGCGAGCCATTAGCAATATTACCAATACAGGACCCGAAGAAGAACGCTCGTGAGGAAGTGTACTGCGCTCTTCCACTCATGTGCTCGTGTAACCCACAAACAACTCAAATGTGAATCACTTGCTTCTTCATCTAGATATTCTAATGGTTATGTTCACATCTGGATTTTATTCTTGTTTTTGTTTTTGTTTTTTTTTTATTAAAGAGCATTTAAAGGTCACATTTCTTTTAGGTCCATGCTTTGTACAATACCCATTGTGGTGGTGATGATGATGATGATGATAAACCATGTCTTTTACAATGTATGTGAGAAAGAAATGTTAGTTTTGTTTTGATAACTGATTCTTGTGTAATACCTCTGTTTTGTACTTTAGTCGTCGACGTCCTGTAACTAGCTTTATTAACCAGTTTTTCTTATTCTGCATACGGTTGCAGTTTATTGCAGCTGTTCGAGGAGACTACTTTGGGCATTTGTAGTTACTTTCAGAAGTCTTCGGTGAATATGAACGATATTTTGATCAGGTTTTTTATTTCAAGCCTGCTTTTGAATGCGAGTAGTTGTATGCCGTAGGAGCACAATGTACAGTCCCGTTACACAGGAATCTCACTGTAAATCGTCACAAAATGTGGAATATGAATGAAACACTCATTCTTAAGTGCATATCATTCATCTTCAGTGTATTTTAAAGATGGACTGAAAAATAAAACACATGATTCATAGGGCCACTGATGTTTTGCACTTTTTGTGTTAACATGAAAAACTGTTCTTTTTATCTTTTATTATTCCCATTTGCAGTTTTAAACCTAATCACTGTTGCCAGGTCTGTGATTATCCAACACAGCAGAGATACTTTTGAACTGTAACTGTTGAATTTATTTTTTTATTGGCTTTGCTTAGGACGTTAGACACTTTGCATACATTAGGTTTTATTTTATTTTATGCAAACCATAAATGCATTAGTAATGGGTTTGTTATTCATAATGTGGTTCTATTGAGCTCCTGAGTAGCGCAAGAGAAAAGCATTCACCCTGATGTCAGGGGATAGCATATCTAAATCCTGTCATAGCCAACCAGCCCTCAAGAGAGGAAAATTTGCCTGTGCTTTCTGGGTGAGACGGATAGGATTCTCTCTCGATGACTATCATCTACCATCACTGAGCACTTTATTAAGAACACTATACTTATACTGGTCGAGTCTCCCTTTGCTCTCAAGAGCCTCAGCTTTTCAACAATGGCATAGATTCCACAAGATGTTGGCCACGATCTTTTGAGATTCTGGTCCACATCGACTGCATCACAACTGCTTCAGTTTGCTTTACTCCCTTGTTGCAGATTTTTCAGGTTCTTCTGTATCCCAAATGTTGATCTACTGGATTCAGATAGACACCCAAAACATTCCCCACACCATCACAGCATCTCCACCAGCCTGGAATGTTGACACAAGGTAGATACAGTCCATGTATTCATGCTGTTGGAGTATTTTAGATGTGCTTATAACCACTACAGCCTCAGATTTCTGTTCCCAACTTCTGCTGTTGTAGCTCATCTGCCTCAGGGTTTAACATGTAGTGCATTCTGTTTTGTTGTTTCCATATCAGAGTAATTATCTGAGTTACTATAGCCTTACTGTCAGCTCGAATCAGTCTGAGCTCTCAGGTCAACAAGGTGTTTCTCCTTCAAAACCGCTGCTCACTGGATGATGTCTTCATTGCTCCATTCTGAGTAAAATTTAGAGAATGTTTTGTGTGAAAATCCCAGATCAGCAGTTATAGAAATACTTAAACCAGCCCAAATGACACCACCATGTCATAGGATTACATTTTTCCCTTTTCTGATGGTTCATGTGAACATTAACCGAAACTGGTGGCCTGGATTTTATGCATTGCACCGCTGTCTCTGATTGGTTCATTAGATAACAGCAATGATGTATAGGTATGCAGGTGTTCTAAATAAATTTCTTCTTTTCTGCTGGTGTAAATAGGCTGTTTTTGGAAGATCTGGCAACTCTGAGACCGAACGACATTCCAAAAAACAACGTCTTTAACCTGACTGCTCAGATCTGGCAACTCTGAGACCGAACGACATTCCAAAAAACAACGTCTTTAACCTGACTGCTCAGTGTTCATTATTTGTGGAAGAATTGACTACAATAATCGAGTCTGTCTTTTCTTTTTTATTTTATTTTATTATTTTAGATACTTGGTATTTTACACAGAAGATGAGTTGACTTAAGTTTTGGGACTTTCTGTCTCTTCCTCTATTACTCAGACCTGCGTACCTCGGTGCATGTGTGTCACTAAACTCTAATTAGACGGGGAATCTGCTCAGGTGTAAACGTTGCCCAAAGAGACAGAGTGAGCTGTCACTGCTGACTAATGTTCATAAACACACTCCGGGGAGCAGTGTGAATAACTCCTTGCACCTTTGTGGATGTGTGTGTGAGGATGTGTGTATCCTGTTGCTCAAGAATGACGGAAACAACCTGAACACAGATCTGTGTTTCACAGGCTTCGATTTAACACGGCAGGGTGGTAATGTCTTACAAATCTGCAGTACACACACTGACACTGCGGTCTGAATGTCAACTCACTCACTCACTCATCTTCTACCGCTTATCCGAACTACCTCGGGTCACGGGGAGCCTGTGCCTATCTCAGGCGTCATCGGGCATCAAGGCTGAATGTCAACTATATATTTAACTATATATTTATCCCGTAATCTAATTAATAAAGTGTCTTTTATTACACTATTACATTAACGCACAGTTTAAAGATATTAAACATCTTTCTGTAATGTTTTGTATTTTCTGCATTTGCTCCTCTGGTAGTGCCATGATAAATACTTTATTATTAAAAAAAACAACAATAAAAACACAGCTTTTCCTGTTCATGTGTGAGTGTGTGTGAGACAGAGTGTGTGTGTGTGTCTGTGACTGGTTGGGGCTTTTTGATTACACCATTTTTGATGCTCCTCTTCAGAATACTAAGCTAACAGCTGCTTATAGAAACACGCAGCATTTTGCATTTTGTCTTGCCGACTGTCTTAAAATTCATAAACCATTCAGATGGAAATGCGTCTTTCTTTCACTTTCTCTCCTCACCTCCTTTTCAGGAATGAGGATCAAATAGCATTTCCATGGAGATGAATCTGTCAGCCGCAGGGTTATAACTCACAGTGAGTGTCTGTTCCGGGTTTCTGTATGTCTCGGATGGATGTGTCAGCAGACGAGTGGAGTGAGGGATCCCTCAGCTCTTCTAGCTTCAGGAGAAGCCCACCTTAAATCAAGGTGTCTGCCGCTAACATTAAGAGATATTAATGAGTGTGTGGCTTACTGCTAATACAGAGGGTGAGACAGACAGTGAATGATGGTACGGTTACATCACTTATCTCTCAGTGCCTTAACCACAAGGAACAGTAAATCTCTCTCTCTCTCACACACACACACACACACACACACACACACGCGCACACATTCACACTCGCACCTATTTCAGAAACCAAGGATTGCTCTTGTGGGATGAAACTTATTTTATTGTAGAGCATTTAACCCTTGGGTTCATTTTACAGATTATATATACTGTGTGTATATAATATTATATATATATATATATATATATATATATATATATATATATATATATATATACTGTGTGTATATAATATTATATATATTATCAATGATGATGATAAATCATTTAAACAGCCCTGACCAAACAACCCTTATTGGCCACATTATAAACACACGGAGGTTTAAATGGCTATTAAAGGGATGTTTCCACACCAATGAGTCATTGTAATTGTAATTAGTGTCTGTAGATAAATAGTTACTGAGTTTCTCAGATCATGAGAAGATGCACTGACTAATATGGTGGTGCAATAGAAGTGTGCTGGACCCGTAGCCCATAGGCATGCTGATCAAAACCGAGCTCTGTTAACTTTTGGGAGTCGTGGCCTAATGGTTAGAGAGTCTGACTCGTAACCCGAAGGTTGTGGGTTTGAGGCTCGGGCTGGCCACGACTGAGGTGCCCTTGAGCAAGGTACCGACCCATCACACACACACACACACACACACACACACACACACACACACACACACACACACACACACACACACACACACACACACACACACACACACACACACACACACACACACAAAAAAAATGCAGAGAATGATTTCTGAGTATGGGTCACGTCACTGACTTGGCTGGATACTGCACCATGGGGAAGACAAAAGAGCTGCCAATGGACCTGCTAGGGGTTGTGCGAGCTCCATGTGCACAGAATAGTTATTAAAAATTGATGGCAAAATGAATGCAGCATGTTATTAGAAAATACTGGCAGACAATTTGTATTATTCAGCATAAAAGCTGCACATGGGAAGCTCACAGATGTTCTAACATGACCATGATCTAAAGCAAGGCAAGGTTGACCCTCCAATGGCTAAAAAGCTGAAGGTTCTGGAGGCCATCACAGTCTCCTGACCTCAATATTATTGAGCTACTGTGGGGAGATCTCAAAAGTGCAGTTTGTGCAAAACAACCAAAATTTTTACAGGAACTGGAGGCATTTTGCCAAGAAGAATGGACAGCTATGAGAGCCACCTGAGAGAATTAAAGATCTCCTGCACAATTATTACAAAATACCGCATGCCATCACTGATGCTAAAGGGGGCAATACTAATATTAATATATTAATAAATAAAGGTATGCAAACTTTTTAACAGGGTTTTTGTTCCCTTATTTTATTGCCTTAGATTTGTTTGTATCATTCTGTTATGCCTTACATATTAATGTGAGTCCTATAAGAAATAAAAGAAATTAGTTTTGCCTTCTCACTCCATTTTATTTATTTTATATATATATATATATATATATATATATATATATATATATATATATATATATATATATATATATAAATTATTAAACACCAGCAAATAATAAAGAAGTCATAACAAGTTGCTGCTTTAAAACTGATTGCAAAGAAATCTACTGAGTATTATTGTCCAGCTTTTGTGCTTATTTATTCCTTTATTTATTTTTATCTTTACTGTCATCAACGAGTGACTATTGGGGACTGCTTTATGAATATTAATGAGCAGTGGGAGGAGTCATTGCAAATCAGAAGCCTTTATTTTTATTTGGTCATGCATACATTACAGTATCGTGTGCCATTCTTTCTTCGCCTATCCCAACTTTTGAGAGGTTTGGTTCAGAGTGCAGGGTCAGCCATGATTTAGGGCCTCTTTAAGGGCCTTGCTCAAGGGCCCAACAGTGGCAGCTTGAACCCCAATCCTCTAATCAAAATCTCAGAGTCTTAATCACTTGAGCCACCACTGCCCTTTATAGAGATGTTAACTGTTAGCTTTTTTTTTGTTTCAAATACTGTACATACCCATAAGGTGTTTTGTCATGATCTACATACTTGATAATATATCTCCATTCTCACAGCAATTTAAACAATATTAATGGGAATGAGGGTGGGAGGGTAAATAAGAGATGGACAGTGACTAACCAATTTTAGGTTTTATATTCATAAAGTCCTTTGCTCTTATTCAGTCCTCGTTTGTATTCAGTTATTATTTTGTCCTTATTCAGCTCGACGCAAAATTTTCAAGGTTAGTGACAGAAAGTTTCCAGTTTAATGCTGGGGGAAAAAAAATTATTAATGGTGTTCCACATTTGGTTAAAATATCCAACGAGACATTTTGGCTAGAAGAGAACACGAGTTAAAGCTAAAGCACATTTACTCAAGCACCCTGTTGAGTATTTGATGGAAATGCCATCTTGCTGAGCAGCATTTTACCTAAGAGTGTAGGCTGAGCACTCAGTTCCTGTGAAGTGAAATGTGCTCGTGGTCAATCAAGCGATGACTCGTACATAGTAATTTTCCTTCTTTCCTCAGGTTGTACAAGCTCTTCTTTAGATATTGCATGTGCGCATAGCTTGGCCTTTGTTCTACTTTGTTTTCTGTCAGCGCTCTCAGACGCTTCTTTATTCCGACTTTCTTGAGCATCTTCTGAAATGAGTCTCGAACTCTGCTGGAAAATTGACAAGCAGCTGACCTTGCAGTGCAGATAAATGCCCCGGCTCAGCCCTCGCTGTGCTGCTGTCATGTCTTTCCTAACGACTTTTTTTTTTCTCCTCCAGGCTGCAAATTGCATAGCCGAAGCGGATCTGGTCACAAAGGCTTTGCTTATCCTCCGGCGTTGTAGTTGCCTAAAATGAGCATGGAGGATGTGCACCCATACACCCTCATTATTCTTGTTTACAGTAACAATAAGTCCCTTGTGAGCTTCATGTGTCCTGTGTCCTTTGTCCAGCCTTAGTGACCTCCTGACTATCAGCAGAGCTCATATTTTTCTCCCCGTAGATTGGTGCTTGTTTGCAGGATGTCTTATGTTGTGCTGCTCTTGTGGCTCGCTGTGCTTGCTGAAATCGTAGCTTTAGAGGTGAACGGGTGATCTGTGAGTAGTGATTTTCACAAAAGCTTCTCAGAATCTAGCTCAATTTAGTAATTTGGTCAATGCATTACGATATTTTTTGACTTTCACATCGTGGAAGGTTAAGATTCCTTCATAGCTAAACAGTGACATTTACTACCTTTTTCTTTTCCATAGCACTCTAGCCATTTGTGCTTTCTTTCCTCTCATCTGTAATTGTCACTTGATCTTATGTAACGTTGTGCATGGAGCAGAAGTAGTCACTCGAAAAACAATTTGAAAGCTTTCTCTGACTTTTATTTATTTATTTATTTATTTATTTATTTATTTATTTATTTATTTATTTATTTATTTGTCTATCTATCTATTTATTTATTTATTTCTTTTCCCGCCAGGTTTTTTACAGATCCATTTCAACCGAGCTTCACTCGCCTTTCTGAGCACATCTCCTCCCATCTATGTTCCTGTGTTGAACGAGTGAATGGCTTTTCACTTTTTAGTTTGGAGTTTGCAGAAATGGGGTCAAACTTTGTCACCATTATCAGTACGTCAAATCCTTATCCCGGCTTATTACCTGTGCCCTTCTCCAGCTCTGAGGAGAAATCATCTCAGCACACATGTTTTTGGTAGATCTCTCAAGCCAGATACACACAGCGTGACATTTACTGCACACAATAACATTTATTAAAAAAAAAAAAAAAAAAAAAAAGCAATGTGTTTATGTTGGAAGAGGTGTGTTTCTGTGAAATGGTAAAGGTGAAATGCAGCAAGGGTTCGGAAAAGAGTTCTGAGAAAACGTGGGCGATGTCAGGAACCGAGGTCAGAGGTGAAGTAATTAGATATAATTTCCTCTCTCATAGCAAACAGTACTACTACGTTACATTATCTCTTGTGCTCGGCTCCCCCTTATTTGAAGAAAGTCATTATGGCAGGGCGACTGGTCACTTTCTCTCTTGGTTCTTTGAGGTTTTGCTGTTGCTATTGATAGACTTGTACAAAGAAATGTATTTCCTTCTAATCACAGTTGCGTCCTTATTGAACAGCTAGCCGAGATAAACCGGCCACGTTATTCATTTGTTTGCTAGCGTATTCTTTTTATTTGCTTTCACAGCTCATAACAGAGCCGATGCAGATCTGACAAGCTGTGCAAGTACAATGAAGCATTTGGACTTCCACACAATAGTCTCATAAGATCATATTAAATCTTGCCTCTGGTCTCTTTTTCTTTTTTCTTTTTTTCCGTGTTCTTTAAACCATCGCTCCAGCGCAGCGTAACCAGTCTGATTTCTACTGTTACTTTCAGTCTTAAACAGCTAATAGTGACAGAGATGTTCATTACATCTATAATCCTGACTTCAGAAAGTACTTTATAAATAAGGTGTTAAATTGGTTTCATAAACAAACAAACAAACAAACAAACAAACAAATAAATCTTTTTATCAGTATTTATTTTATGTTTTGTACACATGTAAAGCAAAAATTAATAAATATTTAAATTTCCTTTTCCTTTCTCCTCTCCTCTCCTCTCCTCTCCTCTCCTCTCCTCTCTTCTCTTCTCTTCTCTTCTCTTCTCTTCTCCTCTCTTCTCCTCTCCTCTCCTCTTTCTCCTCTCTCCTCTCCTCTCCTCTTTCTCCTCTCTCCTCTCCTCTCCTCTTTCTCCTCTCTCCTCTCCTCTCCTCTTTATCCTCTCTTCTCTTCTCTTCTCTTCTCTTCTCCTTCTCCTTCTCCTCTCCTTCTCCTTCTCCTCTTTTCTCCTTTGTCCTGTTGTTTGGATCAATGTGTTGACTCAGTCCATTGTATATTAGATATTAGACACTAGTCATATAGATTTTTTCAAGAAGTCTTTGAACGGTTGCTTGTAGATACTGTTGTTTAGGATTTTATTTCATAAATGTGGGCAACTTTAATAAGAAGTAAAATTTAGGAAGAAAAAAAACCCGTTATATGACGTAGATATTTGGATCAGATAAAGGTTTGCCACCTTTAAGAAATGTTTAAGCACACTAAGAATCAAATGCACAATTACAATTCCTTTTAAACCTGTTTCTCAATGACAGAGTACAGTATGTCCAGCAACGTGCCACGACTCATCTGGCACTCGGTTTATGTGAAGGGGACAGGCTGTGTCCTTGTGTGTTATTGTCCCTTGTGGAACAAACAGATGTGATCTGACTGACAATCACTCTGTGTCCCTATTATCGCTTAATCCTGCCTGCTCAGAGTTAGACTTAACGCAGGCTGATAAGCAGAGCAGGCAGAGCGGCACTGAGGCAGCGCCGAGCCACAACGACACAACTTATAATCCAGCTAACAAAATCTGAAGCCCAGAGGGGCTAAAACCAGAAAATGTCCTGCTGTGTCCAAGTCTCCTGGTTATAAACACTTTTCCATGTGAATGTTTCATTCATATAATAATCATTTGCATGTACTTCCAATATCTTCCAGGGTTTCCTCCAAATTTTTTAGTTATCATATCCAGAATGGAGTGTATTTCCACATCAAGGCCAGTGCTTTAGATCCACCATAACATACTGTAGGATTCATTTATAAATATTTATCGAGGTTCTAGTCATTACTGATATATAATCTGTATTTACGGTGTTTTCATGTTGCTTCTAATAAACCAAATATTGCTGTTTAACTGTCAGGGAGACACAAATTGAGTCAAAGCAATAGCCAGGATTTTATGACACCTCATTTAACTGTCATCTGTAGTAAAATGTAACGTGCTGAAAAGATCCTGTGGCATCTGTTGGATTTCAGCAGCGTACGATCAGCAATTCCTGCGTTTCTGATCTGAATGAAATAACCAAGCAGAAATGGGATCTGAATAATTCTCGCAAATCAGCTCTCTGACGGCTTTGTGTCTTGCCTCCTAGCTGAGCAGATGGACAGCGAGGGTCATTAGATTACGTGTGTGTGTGTGTGTGTGTGTGTGTGTGTGTGTGTGTGTGTGTTACTAAAAAAGGTTCAGCTGACTACCAGACTTTTGTAACTCTAACTATTAGCTTCACTGTAGTTACTGAATAATTCATGGTACTCACTGAACAATTGACAGACAGTTTAAGACGTTCATACATGTAGCATCTGCCTTATGACCTTGAATTATCAGTACAGATATGACAGATATTTCAGGCTCGTTAGCAGGGCCTCTGTATTTCCTGCTCGTCAGACGACGAGAAGTCGTCTGGCTCATATCGTGTGCAATGATGTAGGATTTCTGAAGGCACAAAGATTAAAGACAAGAGATCTCACGGAGATTAAAGGCTCTTCCTTGATTCATTTTAATGTATTCATCAGTGTGACATTACTTACAGCCCTATTATACATGTGTACTTTTTCCATTTTATTTTTTTTAACAGTTCACGGTACCACAACAATGCTGAGATCTTTAGAACACCTCGTCTAAAAGAGAGAGGAAACATTTTGACTTATTTTACAGCACATTATACATAGAGGTGCTCCAGATTGACGCATCAACCTTTTTGTATGAAGATCTTTGCTGTGAATGAATATAGAAGCAAAAAAGAGACCTAAACATTTGAGTGTTAATTAAGTGTTTGAATTCTGATTGTTTTAACACCACTGAATAAAACATAACATTGAAATACACTCACCATTCACTTTATTAGGAACACCTGAACGTTCATGCATATATCCAAAATCGGCCAATCACGTGGCAGCGGTGTAGTGCATACAGTTATGAAGATACAGGTCATAAAGCTTCATTTAATGTTCACGTCAAGCATCAGCATGTGGATTTTTGATCTCAGTGAGTCAGGTATGGATGATTGAGTGTTTCGGAAACTGATGATGTCCTGGGATTTTCACACACCTCAGGATCTAGATTTTATACATAATGCTGCCAAACAAACATACAATCAAAAACAACCAGTTGTTTAGAGAGTCATCAGCAGAGTACAGTCAGACTGGTTAACATGAAGGCTACACGAATTCATATAACCAGTCAGTCTTTACATCCGTGGTGAGCAGAAAAGCTTCTCGGAAAGCACAACACATCACCAGACCATTATGAATTCTGCGGCTTTAAACATTTCAAATCTTTGTCTCTTTTTTGCTTCCAGTAGAACATTAATGCACACAGTTAAACACATCAGGTGGTATTTTACCAGCACTTGTCATTTTATGGCATGAATTTGGTCAATTAAAAGCTATTCTAAACAAAAAGTAGCATTCGAAAGCAATAGTGTGTAAAATGTTTCTCCTCAGAAAATGCAATTGATGCTGGACATTTGGCTTTTAAAGTCTTACTTGAGCAACATCAAGCAACAAAATAATTCCTGTGTTTGTAAAAAAAAAAAAAAAAAAAAAAAAAATCTTAAAGGTGTTTTTTTCTGCCTCATGCTTTTGCCCTAAGTCTCAGTGTGTATCGGGGCCAGGCCATGCCGCAGACACACAGGGGAAACCATGACTGCTCATGTTGAAAGAGCTAATGGACTGGATTAGAAGGCAGATGCTTTTCAGAGATATGTGGGATGTTGACTGTAGCAAGGAGTTTACAAGCTTGTCTCTAGAAAAATGAACATCTGTAAATTGTCAAGTCTTTTCCCATTAGCCCAAAGGGACTTGCTGCAGTAGGGGGTCCTTCTTAATGCATTTAATGATCCTTATTTTCCTCTGCAGCTCCTTTTCAAAACTGTGGATGGATAAACCTTCTACACAAAACACAATTTCCAACACAACTTACCACATTGAGAGCAAATAGTGACAAAGTTAAGGTATCCACTTCAATTTTTTTTTTTGACCGGTGACCTTTTATTTCCATGACGGTAACACTGCGTCCATTTTTTTTGTCCAGCAGGAATCAAAAAGGAAAATGGCTTCAACAAATCTAGACATCACACTTGGTACAGCATCAGTTGCGTTAGAGGAGCTGTGACTATGGTACAGGAGCAGTCTGGAATGGAGAGCGGCTACAAATTCAAGAGCTGGATAACAAAGAGGACGGCGAAGGAGTGGACGAGGCTGGATGAGCTCCCTGATATAGCGTTGAAGCTGCTGGGGTCATCCAGAGGTGGGTCCTGCTGAGCATAGAATAATAAGAGCTAATGAGCCTTTATTTAGGTTACGATTTAGGTGAGATACACTTTTAAGTTTAAGTCTAGCAGGGCCTGGGGTGCATTATTTTTTTTATTTGTTACATTGGTGGAACTAACAATCCATCTTCATCGAATTACCACAATTACCACAGTTATTAGACTCTTATGAAGCTATTAATCATTTGTATAGTTATTAATCACGCTAACTCCAAAAAGCCTACAAAACTTCCTGGAATTTTATTTGTACTCTTGGATGAAAGTTCAGGAAAATAAATATCTCTATGGTCTGTCTAATAAATAACTAGATATTACTGCTCGCTTATTAATAATGAGCCTAATATTTGTATAGTTGGATTAACTATACAAATGATTGAGATTTTTGTGAAGGTGTGTGTGGCTAATCATTTGTGAAGCTTTGATTTAAAGGATCTGTGTAAAGCCCTACAACAGAGGAAGGCTTTTCACACCTGAAATAGTTAACTAGAAACACTGGGTTATTGTTAACTGTTCGTAGTTTACCTGGGGTTAACGATAAAATCATAATCTGTATATTCATTTTCACACTCTACGTTCCTAAACCCGGGGTTAACCTTCGGGGTTTACAGGGTTTGCATGTCAAAACACATGATATGAAACTCATACCACATTGTTTTCAAACTGTACGTTTGGCAATTGTGTAACATTCCTGTAGCTGCGGTTAAAGTCAGGGTTAAAACATCCGGGAATAGTCTACGTACAATCTAAGACCAATAATCAGCTAATATAAACAGACAAATTAATTGTCCTTTGTATATTTAGCGCTTCTCTATATCACTGGATGAGTGTATTTCTGGTCATTTAATTAAAGAAGAAAGTATTCATGAGCTATTTAAATGAGAACTTTACCTACCACACACAGAACATCCACTGTGGCGTTCGCTTTCAGCTTCTGGGCCTAAACAGAGAGACAGCAGGCGTAAGACGTTCATCAGACTGTTCAGTAACTGAAAAACTCATGAAGCTTGAGTCAATTTTCATACTAAAGCCTTTCTGCTTGATCAAGCTGGAGCTTTAACTTATTAAAATATCCCAAGTCGTTGCAGTGAACTCTTGCTGGACCGATGTTTCACTAATCGATCTGCAGTGAGTATAGTTATGTTCTGGCAGCACAGACTACATTAGAGTTTATGACAGCGCAATACATTATAATAGCCTTTTTTTCCCCATAAAACTTTGCTGTGCTATTCACAATCCTACACACGCACAGATGGAATTGGTGGCATGATAAAGTGATTCCATAGAGAGTTAAGAAAATAATAAACTTGCTCCACAATAGAGAGAATGGAAGTAATTTTAGAGACTAGGATTGTGGCGAAACATGATTAATGGTCTTCCTGGAGGTCTATCCTGCTGAAGAAAATATGCCCACTAATAAATCATATTATGACTATTAAAAGCATTATGATGTATAGCTGTGTGAAAGATACGGGTGTATATCTAATGTGATCAGATTCGGTTATAAAGATGTTCCTACAGAAATCTTTTGGAAAATCCTTAAAAGACTCACACTGGACCCGGCAAATGATCTGAGCCCATGTGTGTGTGTGTGTGTTTTTTTCCGTCTGTGTGTGAAGCTGCCTGTCATGCCGGGCAAAGTCAGCTGAAGCAGATGATCGTAGCAGATATGGGACGTTTGGATGAGTCAGCATTCCGCTGGTGTTAGGGCACAGTGCTATGGATGGGTAGTTCCTGCTTAAGGCTGTTCCTTGTGTTAATGTGACAGCTAATTAACCATGACATGACAGCTCTGTTAGGCTTGATGAATCTCGTTTCTATCCAAAGGGCTAGCATATGTGTGTGGGTATCATTATGTTATCATTATGACAGCTTATGGCCGCCAAAAGTGAGCTGTAATCTCACCGGAGGGTCCTGAAAAAAAGTGAAAAGCAAACTTCACGTGTTCAACAAACGACTGGATTTAATACTGACACGGGTGCTGTCAATCTGGATAATGATGATGATGTGTGTGTGTGTGTGTGTGTGTGTGTGTGTGTGTGTGTGTGTGTGTGTGTGTGTGTGTGTGTGTGTGTGTGTGTGTGTGTGTGTGTGTGTGTGTGTGTGTGTGTGTGTGTGTGTGTGTGTGTGTGTGTGTGTGTGTGTGTGTGTGTGTGTGTGTGTCCAGATCTCCACAATGGCAATAATCAGTCAATATCTGAAATTCTAAGTATCTCTTTGAAATCAGTGGCCAAGGCATACGCTTAGATAACCAGTGCTACTCCACCAGCTTACAGTGACATTTATACATTTGCCTGATGGTTTTTCCCCCAGAATGACTTACAAATGAGAGAGGGCACAATGAAGCAGTTAAGTGTCTTGCTCAGTGACCTTCAGTCTGCAGCTCGGTTTGTCACGGAATTGAACTCGCAACCTTGTAATCAGCAGCACAAAACCTTTTAACACTGAGCCACCACTTCCCTTACACAGATCGGCATTAAAGCCTCTGGCAAAATGGGGCAAAAGTTCACAATTTCTGTGCTACTAATGTTCTACCACCTAATAAGCATTTAACAAAAGTAGATTTAGGAAACATATGTATTAAAATACAATTTGTTCACGTATAAGTGACACAAAACTCCACTAATATTAATCACCACTAATAAAAACAAATGGTTTCGTAAGATCATTCAACCTTTTTGGCATGAGGTACATGACATGGTTCAGAATTATGCTGGCTAGAAAATTCACAAAGTCTCCAACTATATATTCACTAAACTGCAATACATCCTTAGGTTTCTCTACTGATTCACACTCTTTATTAAATGTCATTACTTGTTTGGCAAATAAATGTATACTTATTCTATGGTCATCACCAAAGGTACCAGCTTTGAAGACGTGTTTATCACAAGTGGCTAATCTTCTCCCTTTGGAAAAACTTACACGACTTGCAGAAGAAATCCGAATTATTCTGACGGATATGGGCCCCATAGATATAGGATTTACTTGAACAAGCAAGACCCCAACACTGACTTGTTTTGATTTGCCCTTTGTCTTTTCATGGTCACTCTCATATTAACAATACATTGTTGTTATATTGTTATTAATATGTTTGAATGCGTGCTGTGTGAGTCGACTGATCGGCTCTGTTGTTGTTTCGGTTAAGTTTTAATTTGATCAATAAAATTACAAATAGATAGATCGATCGATCCCCCAGCAGTGTATTTATTACATAATAATTTATTAGCATAGCATCATAATTGCAAGTGACACCAGTTACCACATTGAGTTTAAAATAAACTGTATGGATTTCATATTTAACGGCCCACTACAACCCTAATGGAGTTGTGGTTTAATTAATAAACCAGCTTGACCTGGGAATAAACATCGACGGAAAGTGATGAAGAAGATATTTATCTCACTGTAGTCCAGCTATTCTGCTAATCCTAGTTTTTGTTCTTTATATTTGCCACAACCATATGTACTAATACTCTAAAGGTCCAGAATGCCTTTATGTGTGTTCAGGTAAAGGATGAGCTGATTTTGTTTTGTACATACACTACATGGTAAGAAGTATGTGGACACCTGACCTTCACAACCACATGTGCTTGTTAGATGGTTCTCCATTTGACAGCTATTGCAGCTTCCACTCTTCTGAGAACGCTTTCCACTAGATTCTTCAAATGTGGCTTGTCTGGTCATCCACTAAAAGTTTAGTGAGGTTGGTCACTAATGTTGGACAAGAAGGCTTGGTATTCCAAATCATCCTGAAGGTGTTCAGTGAGTGTACAGTGAGTGTTTGAACTGTACTGAGCACACATACACATCAACTGTATGGACTGCAAAAACCTACACTAATTACACACTCTTCCATTATACATCCATCAAACTCTTTACATGCTGTTTTGTGCACTGTTTTGCTCTTTGCACATGCTGTCACACATTTCGGTTGATTGCTGTTTTACACAATACTTTACATTACCTCATGCGACTGCAGCTATAACTCTGTGTTCATTCCAGTATTTCTGCACACACAATATTGATTGAACATACAGTATTTACACTGATTGGTGCTGTTTTTGTTTATAGTCTTTTGTGTGACGTCTTGTATTTTTTGTTTGCACTGTCTTTTGTCCTGCACTGTCTTTCTGTCTTTTTGTCTTGTCCTGTACTGTTTGCACCAGGTTGCACAGGTGCACTTTCTGTGGCTAGGACTTACTTACTTAAGTCCTTATAGCTCTGTCTTTGCTTTTATGTAGCACCATGGTCTTGGAGAAACGTTGTCTCAGTTCACTGTGTACTACGTCAGCTATATATGATTGAAATGACAATAAAAGCTTCTTGACTTGACTTGAGAATGAGTTCATGTATCTGTGTTGGTCATTCAAGTTCTTACACTTGTCTCTTAAGCTTGACTTAATGGACCACACATGCTGGAATAAGTGTGTGATTGTTAGTTCCAGTGAAAATAAATCAGAATGGTAGAAGATAAATGCGAGTGTATGCTTCAGTCTTCGAGTCAACAGTTCAGGGAAGGCCTGAATATGATGGTTAGATATCCACATACTTTTGGCCATACTGTGCTGGATTGCTTGGCATCACTTTTTCCTCAGAACAAACCATCCAGAAGGGAATTAGCAGAAAAAAAAAAAGAAATTAAGAAATCTCTTACCTAGAGAGAGCAATATTGTATTCGCCTCCATATGCACCAATAGGTTTATCATGTATATTTTTATGTTTTCTATTTTAAATTTCTAGTCAAAGTCCCATTAAAACCTTAGTTCTACAATCCCACCTATCTTACCTGGAGGTTTCCACAGAAGCTATAGAGGTGGTGACCATTTCTGGGGTTCAGTTCATTAGTGAAAGTTGGGTCATCTAGTCCATTAATTGTCCTCTCCTGTCCTCTCTGATGAGTACTGGAATGGCCAGTTGGTTGGATGGGTGGCTGAGGCTGCCACACGCCAACATCTGTACCATTCCCGAATGCTTGGATAGCATTACCTGCACAGATGCACCCATGAAGATTAAAATACTGCCCACGTACATGCTGACCGAGGAATTACATTCATCACTGTTTGTTTTGTGTAGAGCTAATATTAATAGGTATGGTCCACTCTATTTTGTGCCTGCTCTGATAAGCTGATAAAGATCCCCAGTTCATAGAGGCACCAGACAGAGTATTATTGCTTAAACATACATGCCTCGGGAGGGTTCTGTAATTTTTGGATGATAAAAAGAAGGTTTATTATAAGAGAGGTTCCTCTGTTGAACAAATTCATTCTTTTAACCACCTTGAAAGGTCACAATTCACTCTTACTCTCTTTTTTAATTAGTGCAAGAGGATAGAAGACGTGTTGATATGTTACAGTGTCCTGCATGAGCAAATATGGCATATCTGAATTTGATGGGTCAGTGAAGGGAAGGGCTTGGTGAACTCCAGTTGACTCCAGAATTATTGGTACCCTTCAAAACAATGGGCACAAAATGATTGAATAAAACAATAATTACACGTTAAAGAAGAAGAAGTACATAAGAAAATATAATATAGTGGTTGAATGCCAAGATTTCTGAAACCATTGTTTGGCAGAAATAATGCACAAATATATATATATATATATATATATATATATATATATATATATATATATATATATATATATATATATATATATATATATAATACTTTCAATGTCCCAGTGTTAAAGCCCAAATAATCAGAATAATCATGCATTTCCTATTCATTTTATATATTAATTTTCGAACACAGGGACATTAGCCAAATGCAGCTGCCTGTGAGCTCATGTATGCAGTAAAGGACAGATAACTATTTCCTCCAAGCATATGAATCTGGCCAGACTGTGGAGCAATTTATGATGAATAAGAACTGGCAGGTGACCAAACTGGAGAGAATCCAATTTATTAAAGTTGATTAAATTTTGACTAAAGAGTGCCAGTAAATCTAGAGTTAACTTTATCTGAACCTACAGCACCCTGATATTAAAAGGCACTGAGCTCCATTGTGCTGCCTCATCATTCTGCTTTTACTTTTCTGTAAATATTACGTCTGCCTCTTGGCACAATGCTCCACTGATCTGTATCTGCACACTCTGGTGCATGGAAATGCTCTTGACTGAGTTTATAGGAAATGTTATAGTGTTATTTCAGATTTATTAGAGAAACATACATTATGTTGTGAGTAAACCAGATTCATTTAGTTTCCTTTTTTTATATGCCTTTCCTTTTTCTGACCTTTAGCCTTTTCTCTTTAAACGGAAAGACAGGCAGAAACTTGGTACTAAATATCGTAGACGTTAAAACCAGTGAGTTTAATGCTAGACTTTATTTGACAAGCTACTGTCCCCCAAAATTACCTTCTCAAGTACGTAGATCACACACTGCATTATATCACTATGCCAACTGTGTTGCTGTGGTGTCGTACAAAGGCTGTAACTCCGTGTCTCTAACTACACTTTTAATTAATGTGTCATAATATGCTAAGTGTAGCTTTCTGCACTGACGCTGCTGTCCTTCCCACTAGTGCCTCACAAAGACATCCTCCTTTCCATCTCCTCACTGTCTATCCCTCACACCCACTCCATCTAAATGGATGCTTCTGAATAAGCTGCTGACAAAATAATGCCAGTTTTTCACTTTTCTCCAGCTCAGACACCCAAATAATGCTTCATTGCCTTTTTTTCTGTCAAGGCCTCCCTGTAGCTGTTCCACTTAAGCGTGATTTGTCTGTCTACATGCTGTCTCGCTGCCCCGACGAGCATGCCATGTTCACGCAGTGGCCACAGATTTGATTTACAGGTACGTTTAATGAATAATCACAAGGGGGCAACAAAGCAGCATTGGACATGGCCTGTCTTACTGTAGGACTCTTGTCCATCAACCCACTGTGTAGTACACCAAATGACATGACTGCCAGACACCGAGTGAGCTGTCAGTCAGACAGGAGTGGACATGTAGGAGCATGCTGATTTGAGGAATTAGTGAGTGCAGGGGGACTCACGGAGACAGCGGTTGTTAGTGAAGAATTCGGAGAACTTGTCACACTCTGGCTTCCCGTTTCCGCTGCTGGTGCAGTCGCACCAGGGAGATACGCTGATGCTTGAGCGCAGGTAATTCGGGGTCATCACTGTGCCTGGCTCACAAAAAATAAAGAGATGTATTCATTTTTTTTACACAGCACTTGTTTCATTGACTTTAACCACTGTATTCTTTGATTGAATCATTTATTCTACAATTAAATTGTCACCTCAAATTATGCCAAAGGTTTAGACAAAGATATGCTGACAGCCGCATCTGAGTCACATCTATAAAATAATTATTAATCAGAAGGACTTCAGGCATATTTTATTCTGCTGAATAAAATCAACATTGGAGTTTTATAGTATTTTGAGATTTTTTTGTTGTTTTATTTACTATACAGCAGCTATGAAGAAAATATGATTCATTTTGCACAAAATTCTCTATACGCACTTAAAAGTCAGCAATTTTACAGGACAAATAACAA
The DNA here is from genome assembly GCF_022655615.1 of Tachysurus fulvidraco. NCBI lineage: Eukaryota > Metazoa > Chordata > Actinopteri > Siluriformes > Bagridae > Tachysurus > Tachysurus fulvidraco. The sequence continues at coordinate 17,331,038 of NC_062525.1, read as the reverse complement.
AATAAAGTAGTGTTAGACCACCAGGAGCTACCAGAACTGCTTCAGAACAGCTTGACATCGAATCCCTGAAACTAATTTTCCCTCAACTGGTGTTTGGATTATAGTGATGGAGAGAAGTGTCTCACATATCTGTCCAGAATGTCTCATGGGGGTTCAGTTGGACTGGTAGAAATCTGGTAGTAGTGAAAGCCATAGCAAAAGATTTACAGTACATCACACTGTATGTGCCTTGTAGCTCTTTCTCTGTGTATGGGGGCATCGTGATTGTGAAAAAGACCATCAGTGTAGAAATATTTGATCTCATGCTAAAAGTGATCTGTCTGAATAACCTTGTAGTGGAAATTTTCACTTTAGAGATGTTCATAAAAACCTGTCCTTCTATGCTTCTATATTTCTCATGGCTGGTAGTTATTGTGATTAGAGATTGCAGCTTCCAGCAGATCGTTCCCGTGGGACCTTGGTAGGTACAGATTAGCTTGGTCAGAAGATGAGCTTCCTTATACATGTCTTGATGATGTTTTCCTTATACATGTCTTCTTTGTTTGAATTCTGTCTATAAAATCCTGAGGTTATCTATGATGAGGGCCCTTCCTAATTCATGTTACATGTGGAGTGTTTGGTCCTGCTTTCACTGCTGAACACAATAAAATATGTGAAGCCTTTTTTATTCTTGCCTGTGCCTACCAGTGTGATATTTTATGCTTTAATTCTCTCAAACCTCAAAACTTCCACTACACCTTGTATTCATTTACAGTGATACTTCCTTCTAGCAGAGCCACCAGAGTTTGCTTTCCTTTTTCACCCATCTCTATGTTATGTACATGATTAGGTGGTCCAAACCCTTAGTGTGCGACTCTATTGCTAAAAAACTGGACCTATGTCACTATGGTAGATTTTTCAATACCTTATACGTTGTAAATTTTAAGTATACTGTAATTTTTCGAGGTATACTGTATTTGGGGGATGTGGTAGCCTAGTGGTTAAGGTGTTGGGCTAAGAATCGGAAGCTTGTGAGTTCGATTCCTACATCCACCAGGTTCCCTGAGCAAGGCCCTTATCCCTCAATTGCTCAGTTGTATAAAAATGAGATAAAAATGTAAGTCGCTGTGGATAAGGGCGTCTGCTAAATGCTGTAAATGTAAATGTATACTGTACCCCAGACAACTGCGGTGGTATAAGTACATAACACATCATCAGACCTGGTGAATTCTCATGTGCTTAGTTAGTAGGGATTTATTTTGCATTTTGAGTTTTACTTTTAACTCTCATTAATTCTAGACCAAGGCAAATACAAGGCTGGAATTAATGCACTTTGTTCAATATAACATACAGTAATAAAATGTGTAAAATGCGTTTCCATAGTAACAGCATATACAGAGGATGGTTCACATGTAGTGTAAAGGTTACATGGTTTACATGTAATAACCAACATGAGGAATCAATGATATGGTGAAATTTTTCTAAGGTGCGTATTTAGCATTTATGGAAGGAGTCTCTAGTGTCAGGATTATGTAACTGTAAGGGATAAAGCTGTAACTTTTGGTATTCTAACTGAGGAAAGTCTTCAGGATCGAACTTGTTGGGCTTTTTTGGCTCTTAGTAACTTGGCAAGGCATCTTTTTTGTTTTTTGTTTTTTGTTTTTATCTTTGAGGGAGGAACTGACTTGTTTTGCAGATGTTCCACAACATTAAATATAACAGATAAAATGTACAATGTGACATTCTTCAATAAAAAAAATAGAATTGGCAATTTACTGTGGTAGAAGAGGAATATAACTCTTCCAGACATGCTATATCAGCCCATGCCATCAGGTTTTACTGTATTCCTTGAAATATTTACGGTGTTACGTGAGATGATTCTTCTCTGTTAGACTTACCTATAAGGCCAGAGTAAGCCAGCAGACAGTCAGCATAGCTCTCCTTCAGGCAGCCGGATATCGAACGAGCCTCTGGCTGGCAGTTGGTAAAGAAGTCAGCCAGGCGAGACCTAATGTAGCACACCAGGAATAAATAAAAATCCATCTTGGATCAGATCACCTCACATACTATGAAAAACATAGTATGAGTGATTAGCCATCCTAGACATTCACATCATCAGGTACTGTAGGAATGGGGAAAATGGGAAAGTGATGATTCATCTGTTCACCTCTACTCTGAATGACATTACTACCTGCCTGAACCTTGGATTCACCTTCTCCGTAAGCTGATTCGTGATTTACCTGCAAATGTAGTTGGTCTTGCAGTTGGCTTGCAGGGACAGACAATTGGGTTTGTCCTTGTCCTCATAGGAGCATGCTGGAACGATGGTCTGGCGTCTGCGCTCTGAGCAGGCTGAGTGCTCTCCAACCGGACACGAACAGAAAAGCATGCCATAGCTGTGCTTGGCTGGCACCTTGTCAAAGAACTGCCGCAGGGCTTTGTGACACTTGCGCTTGTTGCACACCTCGGTGGTGGAGACCCGACTGGTGCACGGGCTGATGTAGGCCGAGCGGTATTTCTTACACGTGTCGTTCAGGTTGCAAGCCTTGGCTGCATTCAGGCAGTTGTTGTCCTTGCTAAAAGCAGCTTCACCTTCACAGACAGAAAGGAATCGCAGAAGAGTCATGAAAATCAGCCATAATGCTCATTATGTGTCTATGCAAATGTTAAGAGTTTGTGCAGGTCTACATGAGTGGACAAGTACATGATTACATCATCTGCATAGAAATATATGTGCATATAAACATAAGCGACTGACATTTAAATAATATGTCAGAATTGTTTTGTAGAATGCACTGATGTTAGACTTCAGTCCTCAAGGGCCACAGCAATGCACAGTCTAGCATTCTGCCTCATTTAAAACATCTTATTCAACTCATCAGCTAATTACTGAGGCCTTCCCAGCATGAGGGAAAACAGACATCTCTGCAGGGTTGAATCCTTCCTGGACCTCACTCTGACATTCTTGGTCTGGTGGGACTGTAAACATATGGCTACTTTAATTACTGCTCTTTTCTTCTTCTTCTTTGTTTTCTGCTCCGGCTGATAGAGTCTTTAAAACATATTGTATTGTGAAAGCCATTTTCCTCCCACACCGTCAAATAAGAATAAACAAACATTAATCAATAGTAATATCTAGTAAATTAAAGATTAATGTGGCTACATTTTGCTTGGAGGACTTTCCAAGTGCAAAGCATAAAAACATTGAAAAATGGTTAAAATGCAGATAATAATTAAATATATATATATTTAAGTATTTTTCAGTATGTTTCTATGTTTTGCACCTAGAAAGTCCTCCATATATATGTTTAATTATTCTGTAAAAAGGGCTGAAATGAATTGAAATTACATTACATTGTAAAATAAAAAAGCTAAAGGAAAGGAAGGTTATTTCAAAGCTAAAGGAAAACAATAAAAAGTTAAAATTATGACAAACATTATTTTAGACTGTCATGCAGTTCTACTTAAAATTAATTAATGAGGTTATTATACTTCTTAAATGTCGATGACTTGTTCACTGTGCGTTTATTCGGTACTTGTCCAATGTGCATCCAATTAAAATCTCTGTAGTATGCATTTGCCTCGTGCCTTGAGCACAGTGATGGCTCTACAGTGGCGGCTCCTTGATATCAAACAGCAATTCTTTGTGTTAAAAATATGGTTGTCTGCATCATGTCGGTATTCTTTTCTCCTTTAAACTCGTGTGCTCGGCTCAAACACGTACGGAGAAAAATCATGAGCTGCACTGCTGGTGTATGTGGAGTGTTTAGCAGTTAGTATGCTCACAGAGAATATGTAGAGCATTTGGAGGTATTGTTGCAGGTTAATGTGTGTGTGTTTGTGTGTGTGTGTGTGTGTGTGTGTGTGTGTGTGTGTGTGTGTGTGTGTGTGTGTGTATATATGTCTATGTTTGCATGTTGCCTAAGCAGATTGTTTCTCAACAGTTTTATTTTTGTGCCTTGTGTTAATCTTTTGTCTCTCCCATGTGGGAAGCCTAATGCCCTCACTACAGTGGAGGAGGAAAAAGCTGATGAGGCGTGGTGGATTTCTACAAAGCTGCTTTGTGAAAATGTCTATTTTTAAAAGCATTATACAAATAAAATTGAACTGAATGGCTGGGAACCTCCGCTCTGGGGTGCTGAACACAACAACATTGCAATGAGCAAATTAGCAATGAGAATAGAAGCGAGCCACACGACTAAAAACACTCCGACTTTAAAATCTGTGTTCGAATTCGTTCGGATGTTTAAATCTCATTTCATAGACACACTAAAGTTTTATATTACTGATCTCATTGGCTTCTTAAATGAATTGCTATAGATGTAGTTATAAAAATGCAGTTATTATACGCTTACTGTGTTTATCCTGCAGAATATATTTAATAGAATACTGTATATGTTTCCGTGCAGACCCGCATCTGCGCTTTACTTAGCTTTTATTATTCTGTGCGTTTCGTAGAAGGAGGAAACGAAGCTGCTCTGTGCTTTTTAAATCTCTTTATTAGCTTCACTAATTTCACTTCATTAAATCCTGCAGTGCAAAACTGCTTTCACTGGTTCTGCATTCGATGTGATGTTTAAGGATAATTATTGTGAATGTTTGTGAATCAAGGAGTTAGAAATGATTAAATAATTTTTTTTTTTTTATTAGAGTTTTGCTACATATTCCAAAATATTCTGCGGGACAGAATGATGATGAGATGATATAATGGTGCAGTGGGTAGCGTTTCTGCCTCATGGCCCTGGATTTCCTGTTTCGAATGTTTTCCCTGTCCGAAAACAGGTGTATTCTCTGGTTTCTTCTCACCTCTCTGCGGACAGATCAGCTGTTGAGGGTGAATCTAATTGTGTTAATAAATGCATAAATGATGGAGTAGGCTCTGGATTTGCCCTGACTCTTGAGAAGGTGCTCAAGGGCAATATTGTTGCCCGAAGATGAATGAATGACTGAATCAATAAGAACATCAAGAACAGTAACATGACTACGTGAATGAAATATTTGCTCCTAAAATCCTAAGAACGACAGCTATCCTTTCTTGTCTGGATGCCATTTTATAAAATGTTAAAGAAGCGTTTTTCCTGTATAATCAGAGTACAGAGTGCTAGAGTATCTCGCTGTGAGTTACTTAGAAAATACTACTCCAATCTGATATGAGCTACAGTATGGAGCTCAAAATCTCTGTTCATACGAGTGCGTGTGTGTGTGTGTGTGTGTTTGTGTGTGTGCATGCAGTGGCTGGCTGGCTGTGTGCTCTTGCTGTTGATGTACAATAACAGATAGATTAAATGTAGATTTAAAATAAGTGGAGGCAGAAAGTGCTGATGGAGGGCACCTGAAGCTCTTCCGAGTGGCACTTAATAGTGTCGCTGCCACACTTGAATAAAAACGCACACTGCTGCAGCAAATCAAATCATACAGGGACTCGACCTTCATAATAGAACTAATACTGTCTCTCTTCCTGTTTTTCATTTCTTATCTCGCACGCTCTCTTTCTATCACTCTCATCCTGCTCTCTCCAACAGTTCCGTTTTCTTTTCTTTTCTTTTTTTACTGCACACTCATCTACCTCACTACTTACTCATCATTAGTTGTTCCTACACATACACATCTTCTGAGGAAGGAATGAAAATGACTGAATCGATATACTGTCAAGTCTTCATCAGTCAGAAAGGGCGTTGTGCTGAGTCATGTTATGAGATGGACTCTCTTATGGCCATCTTTTCATTCTTTAATGAAGAGACTTTATTAGTTAAACAGCACTGTGTGCTCTGTACAAATAGTCATTCCAATAAACAACTGCCCAGGGACATTTAAGGGAATTGAGGGAATCCTGCTTGTTAGCTTTGGACAATATATATTGAGAGAGTCTATTGATTTATCGATGATTTCCTTTAGCTTGCTTTTAGCAGTAATTAACCTGTAAAGTGGATCAGATAGCAAGTGGATTGAGCCAATAACTAAAGACTTTCAAATAAAAATATATGGTAGAATTCTTGGTAAAGGACTAATATGTAAAGAATTATAAATGCAGACGGTTTACTAAAAGAAGAAACATCCAGAAAACTGAATCTTGTCCCTCTAGATGAACCCTTAAAGGCTCCAAGTACATCCACTTTAGGAAACGCTAAAAGCCCTAAAATATACATAAAAGACCATTTCATACGGCAGTTTACGGCATTCAGTTTGTGTTTTCTGTGGTCAAATTCCTAAAGCAAAATTCATGAAATGGGTTCATACAATAGAGACACATAGTTTTGGGGCCAAAGTGGCTCAAGTGGTCATGGGGGTAAGTATGACTGTCAGAGTTCAAGCCTCAGCACTGCCACTGCTAGGCACTTCAGAAAGGCCCTTAACCCTCCCTGCTCTGGGACTCTGTGTCATAGCTGCCCCTGCGCTCTCTACATCTGACAATAATAAAGGCATCTACTGTATGTCCCAGTTTCATTCAGTTATCCAGACAGATGCTGAAAATCTAAGTATGCAAAAAAATGTCTAAAGGACTAATATCAATGTGACACATTGGAGCACTTGAATATTAACCCAATCTCACAATATTATAAAGTGCCATGTATTGCTTATTAACCTCTTCAATGCTTTCCCAACATAAGTCACAACTTGACGTTATACGTCTCATGAATTAAATGACAACACAAACACCGCAAACATGACAACTTAGCAAGTGAGAATATCTAGAATGAGCAATCTTATAATGGTAAGCTTAGATTTGTTTTTTTTTGTCATATTATAATAATAAATACTAAATAACTAGATTTGACTAATTTGACTATATTCAAGATATTTTGACTTGCTAAGATGTAAAAAATTGCAGTGTAACCAGCTAGTGGATAATTCAGACATACCGTAGATCACGTCCCTCTGTTTCTCATACTATCTCCAGTGACAAGCAGCTGTCTGAGGCAGGAAGTATGAGAAAACTCCTGACATCTGACAGGTTCATATAATAGGCAATTTAAGACTACTGGGGATTTCTGACTGTTCTGCCACGTTACACTGATCCTGTATAATTGTCGAAGCTCACAGATTTCTGGTTACTATTACGAGAGCAGTGAAATGCAATTGAAGCAGCAGCTTTACCCAGAAAACAAGAAAGTAAAAGCACTACACAACGTCGGGTCAAACCACATCAAGACCACGTGTGTGATGTAAAAAGCATCAGATGGCATCGGGTAGTTCAATTATCAGAAAAATCAATGTCTAATACGCTTATTATGTCATTTGTTGCTTGAGCACAGGCCGCTGCCATTTTAGTACTCGTAGGGCCGTGCTTTCAATCTCCATGCATTAGTATTGAACCACTGTTTATTAATCAGTAAGAAATGAAGCCAGCACTGGGCCATTACTGGAATAAAAATAAAACACAGTGACACTACTGACTAGACCATTTCCAGATGGCACTTTCCCAAGCTTCTGTTCACTGCAGCTACAACGTATAAGACAAATGTGCAGAAATGGATATCGGACACTCTCTTAAGCTTATTATTCAAGGTACTTGACACTTAAAAATTTCAGTGCCAGAATGTGAGCTGACATTATCAGAGGTATGGTGTGTTATTTTGTGTTTAATATCTGCTGCATACAGTATGAGTGAGTCTGAGAGACCAGAACTGAATCCAAGAGAGAAAGTGGTGTATAGTAAACCCTTCAATACCTCAACAGTCACACAGATCATGTCTCAGGAGCCATAATTACAGCCGACTTCATAAATCTCTCTCTCTCTCTCTCTCTCTCTCTCTCTCTCTCTCTCTCTCTCTCTCTCTCTCTCTCTCTCTCTCTCACTCACTCACTCACTCGCTCTCTCTCTCTCTTTTTCTCTCTCTCTCTTCACACCATGAAAAATCAGTTCTCTGGCATAAGGACATCAAAATGAGAGATTCTCTCTCCATTCCTCAGTTCCATTTCAGGGCTTTTTTTTTTTTTTAAATTTCGTGCTTATAGACAGTATGAAGAAAGACTATTCACTTCCTGCTCACCACTCTGTGGGTGTGCAAACTAATTTCGTATATGGCACTGTATCAATTCATGCTCCGATGTAAAACTAGGGTGCTGTACGTCTACAGTTACAGTTACTGTACTTTAAAGATATGCGACTAGACATGAGGATTAACATCATGTATGTTCTGGTAAGTATACGGACGGGTAATCAGGTTATTGGAATTTATTGGCCTATAGATATTGGTCTTTTTTATTTTTTAACATTCACTCAAATTCTTAGTCTGAATCACATGTAAACAGAACAGCTTCAGAAAATCTGTATTAATTATCACTTTGATAGTTAAATCGGGTTCAACCCAAGCTGAAGCTCTCGACTGGATGAACATCGGTTCTAAAGTTAAACGTCAGCTGCATCTCTGAATCCCCCAGGCTGAAAAACAACCTACCAGACAGCACTTTAGTTTTAATTATATGTGCAATTTTTGTCAGCACTCTTCCCACTTTTATCTGCTGAAACCTTAAAGAAAATGAGTCTTATGCACACAGAAATGTTTACCATCTTATTTAAGACGTGACAGGATTAATTTCGTTTAATTATAATTTCATACGTTTTCATAAGTATAAGTGGCTAAAACTCCAAAATCTGAAACAAGTATAAATATCAACTTACTACAGTTTTTAATAAGCCTAGTAAAAGTGATGTTAATTACACAAAATGTTTTAAATCTACAGTGGAACTCTGTGGAACTCTGTTTGTCATAGAGTATTTATTTTATTTATTTATTTATTTATTTATTTATTTATTTATTTATTTATTTATTTGTTTGTTTGTTTGTTTATTTATTTTATCCAATAGGCTGCCTGTGTATGTTCAATCACGCGTAATGCTAAATGTACACACTTTAATTGAACATTAATTTTTTTTCTGGTGTTGTTAATGTGGCTTTTGGGATTTTAATTGCATATTTGAGTGTTCCTGTGGTGATCAACCTCCTAAGTCCTAGACAGATGATGAACACATCTTTTGAGCCTCTCCGTATTGTCAACACGTATGGGGCTTTTGGCAGGTGAAGCTCATTCACTTTTTTTTCCTATTTGGTATCAGTGCTTAATGGATCAGATTTCCTCGATTAGTGGATTACATTCTTTTTGTTTACTCTGTGATGGCGTCCCAACATAAACCAACATAAACTGATAGAGCATGTTTGCCTAATGTGGTACTTTTTCAAGTAGTTGGGTTATGTTCTTAATATTACTTTGTTTTTGTTTTTTTGTTTTTTTGTCCAGGATTTGTTTTCGGAGAAAATCTCCCTGGCCTCAGAAGTATTAGTACCTCTTGCCATGCTGCTGATAAAAGGTTATTGGCTTTAATTGATTACAAAACAGTCTACACCGCTCACATTACATAATGTCCAATTAAATCTTCTGTCAAAAGTGTGTATATCCACTCTGGAATGTGTCCAAGTCCCTTAATCGTTTTATGAGCCGGTGACTTTTATGAGCTCGAAGTCGGTGACTTTAACAGCGTTCTCACCTGAATGCATCCAGTAATACTGCGGAAACAATTCTACTGTTTACGACGGACGCATCGTTGCCATGCCGGGATGCGGTGTCAATTCTCAACAGTGCAAACTGCAACAGAAACTGGTGCTAAATATGGTTACACCATACTTACCCCATTTTATTTACAGCCCCAGTGTGACCCATGCTAATAGGCGATAACTAATCATTCTTGTTACTCTGTCTGAGGGTAATGACATTACTATAATTCAGGAGGAATTATGAATTCTGTGCTGTAGAGTGCAGTAGGAAAAAAATCTTTAACTTTATGCTAAAATCATTGTAATCCTTTTGCTGTAGTTTTATGTGAACGGAAGAGCTTCCTTTCTTTTATGATATGCAGACTACATACACAGGGCCGGGGATAAAGTACAAATAAATCGACTCGAAACACTGAGGTGATACTGCGGAGTGTGCTGAACTTTTTTCTTTTAGCAAAATGAGCTTTAACTTTAATATTCTAATGTAAATATTACCTAACCATGACTTAACTGTGATAAAAAGAATTATAATTAATATTCATTGGCCACCAACTATATACAGCAAAGCTGTGCTTCAGTCTAGACTGCTTATGTCACATTACTCGTTACAGCGTCTCTGCTTCGGGTTCATTTCAACTTGCCTTTACATTTAATTATAATTTCGCTTGATATTTATCTACTAAGATGAGGAAATAATTACAGCCATGAAGGATAGGATAGATGTTCTTGAATGGATATTCTTATTTCTGCTCAGATAGATTATCTTTAAACCTTTAAGTCAAGAACATTCAGGATGCATACAGTACAGTATATCTCACCTGCTTAATCTAAACTCCAGTATATCTCAGTGTATATTGTATTGTATGATGATGTGAATTGCATGATTGACAACTCCATGGATGAGAAACTTAAGCATGTTAATAATGTTTTTCTTTGGTTTTATTAGTTTAGCTGATCGTGGAAACACCACAGTTCATAAAGATCCAGCAGGACACAGCTCGAGAGCTTAGGTTCATGTTCACATCAAATATCAGAACGGGGAAAATTGTGATCTACTGGGACTTTAACCATGGCGTGGATGTTGAAGTCAAATGGGCTGGTTTGTGTGTTTCAGTAACTGCTCATGTCTTGTGATTTTCACTCACACCAGTCTCAGGTTCAAGCTCAGAATGTACGACAGCAGAAGAACCACAGGAAACTAAAGCTATCATAAACACAGACTCACTGAAAGTGGACAGATTAAGACATGAAAAAGACCAGGTCAAATCTTTAACTATTCAGTTTCTACCATGCTATAGTCACCGAGATCACACTTTTTCCCATTCTGATGTTTAATGTGAACATTAACTGAAGCTCTTGAGTTGTATTTGCATGATTTTATGCATCGTGCAACTGCTATGATTGACTGATGAGATGACTGGATATCCGTACAGGTGTGCAGGTGAGTGTATCACACACACACACACACACACACACACACACGCACACACACACACACACACACACACACACACACACACACACACACACACACACACACACACACACACACACACGAAATATGATACATACTTTATATTAGTATAGCTGTCTCAGGAATACGTATAATTCATGCATTGCTTGTTATGTTGAAGTTCAGGGCCGAACTATAAGGCTCTTGGAAGACATACGGTGTTAAGTAACGTCTGTATAATCAAGGCCAACACTGTCTGAGGAGTGTACGAGCGGTTCAGAGTTCACACTCCTGCTGAAACCGTGTGATACTATACGATACTCTCAGGAAGGTTCATAAAGTTCACTAAACATTATTCACGTGTGCCATGTGTGCGGGTGTCAAAGACAGTTACACAGTAGACTTTATGATGTATACTGTAGATTATTTTCTATATTTCCACACTTCATTCTTTCCTTTCTCTACCTCTCACATGCTGCTGGTGCCTGAATACTTGGCATTCATACACAGTGCATACACCAGTGTCGATATCAATGCTGAGAAATGAGACCGAATCGAATTGCACTTCCAAACAATAACCGCTGACAGGGCCATATTTCCATTTTTAATAAAGTCTCTCCCTTGTATTGCCCTGGGTGAGATTCATGCCAATAGCAGAGAATGAATTGAATGGATTTTATTCCATCAAGCAAACTGCCAATTCATCAGAATATTAAGTTAGATGTCTGATTCATACAGTACCAAGACAAATGTTTAAAACAATGATGGAATCTACTTTCCATACTAAGCTTACTGTCTTTAGAAGGAAGTATTAATAAAATCAAATCCCACTCTAAACATATTCATATCCGGAATTCAATTAGAGTCACATCAATAGCGGTTTTATATAAAAAGGAAATGAAAAGACGTTCGACTCTGTATTTATAATTATTTCAGCTAACAATCATTCAGCTTAATTCAATAGCTTCTTAATAATCCCCATATTGCAACTCTAATTATATGGCCATGATGTTTCAACTCCATCCACTTCCTTGCATCTGACTGACAGATCCATACAATCCATTCGCACACTTTAACTGCATCGACCCACACACACGGCTGCCTTCTTTCATCATCTTGCAGGAGAATAAGTCATGGACACATTCTGGACTTCTGCTTTTTATCGAGAGAAAGATACCAAGGGATTTTGGTGGGATTTTACTGAATTATTTAAGGAAACTTGTGTACCTTTAGAGCTGCTATTAGGAGAACACATGCTGCTTGCTAGATTTGATCCATTTCTCACCAGCTCACTTCAGGAGGAAGAAAATAAGCAGGCAGTCCAGAAGCCAACATCATTCATCGCTCTATTCTGTTTTTATTTATTTATTTTGCTTAGGCCGTATTAGAGCAAGCGTATGTAAACTGGTTTATTTTAGTTTCTGAGATGCATACAGTATATCATCCATACATTTGCTTGGAGATGAATTAAACATCATAAAGTGTAGGATGATGGATGATGGAGGATTTGAAATAGTAGAAATGGTCATATAATATAAAATATCTAATATATTTTAGTCATACAACATCTTAATACGTTTTTTTCCCCCCTCAAAATACCACTATTCAGCTGACAGATGATACATAAACGATACTGTGTCCCACAGCAGAATGCCAATACTGGTATAATTTGATTGTTCAAGTCTCATCGGCCAAAGCAGAAGTGCAACTGCAGTGCCAAATTAAATTCTGACGTTCAAGTCTGGGAAGCCTCACAGTAAAGATTCATTTCAACTTCTATATAACAAAATGCATTACTTTTCATTAATCAGATTACTTTCTACATTCAACTGAACTGTCAGATCCCAACCATCTACTTAACATCAAATTTATGGTGCAAAGAAAATCTCTCCTCACCTCAACATTGTTCTAGACGTAAATCCTTGTAGCACAAAATAGTTTTTTTTTATACAAGATTTTAAAGTTGCCCTGCGATGGGTTGGCACTCCGCCCAGGGTGTAATCTGCCTTGATGCCCGATGATGCCTGAGATAGGCACAGGCTTCCCATGACCCAAGGTAGTTCGGATAAGCGGTAGAAAATGAATGAATGAATGAATGAATGAATGAATGAATGAATGAATGAAAGATTTTAAGGTTGTGTTTAAATTCTTACTGCTTAAATTATTGACAAGCTTGCAAACCAATGCAGAGACACGGGGAAATCAATTAACAAGGTCTGTAGGATTTATTATCATCTCGATGGCTAATAATGGTTGATTAGGTAATAAGGCCCTCACAGTGTCCTGGTGTACATCACTTCTTCCTCCAGTCCAATGCTGTGTTCACAATAGTAGTATTTTTTCAAATGCAGAAACGTCTGAAACCCTATTTTGTGCTGATATATGAACTGCTACTAGTGAGATTTAGCTACTGAAAAATTCAGGGTGGTCTCACTGGCTTGTAAAACACAGGCTGAGATGGTCAAACTGGTAGACCATCGTTGTCTTCCTTATTAGTTGACTGAACTGATCAATACAAATGTGCAATTCTGTTTAATTTTGTTTTCCCTAAAATGACCTGTGTTTAGATGGAGCATTAGTAACTGAAATTCAGAGCGGTTTCCTTTTTGACAACAACAACTGGCAAAAATGTTTTCCCAGTTTGATACGCTCGGTCTCGGTGTTTGGGTAACTGCTAGCTGTTCAGGCTGTGATTTTCAGCAGGGAGAAATTTACTAGACTGGATCTAGGTCGGATAATAATCCATTCATTCATTCATTCATTCATTTTCTACCGCTTATCCGAACTTCTCGGGTCACGGGGAGCCTGTACCTATCTCAGGCGTCATCGGGCATCAAGGCAGGATACACCCTGGATGGAGTGTCAACCCATCGCAGGGCACACACACACACACACTCTCATTCACTCACACACACACACACTACGGACAATTTTCCAGAGATGCCAATCAACCGACCATGCATGTCTTTGGACCGGGGGAGGAAACCGGAGTACCCGGAGGAAACCCCCGAGGCACGGGGAGAACATTCAAACTCCACACACACAAGGTGGAGGCGGGAATCAAACCCCCAACCCTGGAGGTGTGAGGAGAACGTGCTAACCACTAAGCCACCGTGGCCCCTATTAATAATCCAGGGGAAGTTTATTTTCTTAACAATCATAAAGGCATTTCTTCATAATGTCTTCTTCTTAACATGTAGTGAAGGTAGATAATATGACAAGAACGTGTCTACTTGCCTGAATTTTGTCATTGGAGGCAAGAGAAGTGAAGAGATTTTAAAACCAAGCTACTGTTTACTGACATAATGAAATGGGGCTATAAGACAGAATTCCCTTAAACTAAGACCTTTAGTAACAACACATCTCTCTAGCATCCATGTTGATTTTTCTTGCTTAGTCCTGATATGTTTTTCATCATTCATCATTTTCCTGAAGTGTTGTTTTAAAGCTCTTTTCTCCATTAAAGAAAAGCTGAAAAAAGCTATTTATTCAGGTGTACAGTGAGCATGTTTATCTGAACCCAAATGAGCAGCTGATCATTTCAGTTAGATGATATGCAACTGTTCATTCATGTTTTCTTCTGCATGTTTCTCTCTCTCTCTCTCTCTCTCTCTCTCTCTCTCTCTCTCTCTCTCTCTCTCTCTCTCTCTCTCTCTCTCTGTTTTTCTTTCCCTCTCTGTTCAGGTTGAAACCTATTGTAGGTGTCTGAATAAGTGCTCCCTCAAAGCTGTCTCCTCTACTGATTTATAAAGCGGAGGCATGTTTTAATTTCAACACTTCCTTGTAAATTCATTCTAATGGGTATTAGCCTGTATGTCACATGCTGCTTGGTTTGGATAAATGGTGTAATAAACCCATCTGAGGAAAGGCCTGAGTCACACCGAGGCTTCTTTCAAGCCACTGAGCAGCCAGTGCAGACATGTCTGCTTTTTCCTTTTGTCCTAATCCATGCCAATTGAGGCAAACAAACAGCATAATGCTGTAGAATATAATAACAGCATAGAAACCATAATCGCTATAACTGTCATTAGTTGAGCCACCCACCGGGAGCTATTATCCATTTCACTTCACATGTAACAGAATTTACCCCTGGATCCTAGATGCTATTTTCTAGGAACTTGAGACATGTTTTTCTCTCTTTTTTTCTTTCTTCATCAGACTGACTTTTCCCTCATTTGGTAACTGTAGGAGATTTGTTACTAAAGCCTAATGCTGACAAAACCATGCAGACCTGCCAGAATTGGCACGACATCAAAGATCAGAAAGCTGGAATACAACCACGGCTGTGAGAGTTGCTCTACAGCAACAATACATGTTCCAATGATATCTTAGAGCCGCCACACCTAAAACAAGCCTCCATCCCATTTTTATTAGCAGAGAGATAATCTCCACAATTTATAATTATTCTTTGTTTTTGAAGGAAGACAGACTCGTTTGGTCTGATGGTACTGTATGTACTGTAACCATCCCATTGTGTAGTATTCCTTAACGGAAGTGTAAAGGCTCAGTGAAGGCATTTTCTAACATAATGGCGCTTTTATTTCTTTAAGTCGTGTTACTGTAGAGAATTAGAGAAGACATTTTTGTTGAAACTGAAAAAAGAGTCAGTGAAAGTGACAACAACCCTTTTTTTCGGTTCAGGCTGCGTTTTAAAGATGTGATGTATTTACCTGTGTTACAACCTTGCGGGATATACAGTACAGTGGGGTCCAAACGTGTGAGAAAATGTTTCTATCTTTCATTCTTCTCTAATTTAATACAACAATTTTTATTACAAGTTATATTATTCGCAACATCTCGAGTAAAAAGAAACAAATTTACATGAATTTCAGTTTCTTAGTATTTGGTTTGTCGCTTTTTAGCTTTATGGACAGCGTGCACTTGAGCTGGAATGGATGGATTCCACAAGTTTGTGCAAAACCCTATTATCCAAATCCTTCATTGTGTCATCACATGCTTCAGTAGAAGAGATTAAACATTATGAAAATAGGACCTTTTGTACAAAGTAGTTACCGAGGTCACTGTTAGACATTTACTTACATTTCAGTAGGGATGTAGAAATACAACAGTAAATAGATAACAGAGATATTGCACGTTCACTTTCTGTGTTTAAACAGTTAAAGCTTCTGAAACCTTCTGGTTATTTACCATTTTAAATTAACAAAAATATTTTTATCCTTGTTTTGTTTACTGTGTTATCAGACTTTTGGTTCCCACTGTATGTTACTAGAGTGAGTAAACGGAGGAGCTGAGAGAAAGTGTCAGGATTAAGGTCAGTCATTCATTATGTTCCACAAACACGTTTACTTTCAGGTGGGTGGATTAAGTCAGATTTAAAAGATGCAGGCATTCGTGTTACTAGTATAATAGAATGCAGACATTTAACCCTTTCATGCAAAAATCTTCAGGTGCTTTAATTGGTTAAAATTGCGTGTCATTTCAAATTTTGACCTAATAATTATGTTAATCTTATATTAAAAAGTAAATGGATTATCCATATGTGGGAATACCAACATGGTTAACGAACTGGTCTAATGTATTTAATGACCAATATTAGTTAGTTAGCCAAATGTAATAATATTCTTGAATTCCGGTTTAGGATTAAAGAAATCAATTTCAATACATTTATTATGTTTCATTTCATTTTTTGGGGGCGAATGCAAGGTTTATAAATATATACCAAAGAAATGTTGTTTTGAGAACGGAAAATAGTCTAGAACAGAAAACAGGATATGGATTAAAGCTAAAATACTGCGATGGTCTTGAGTGAGGACTTCATCTGAATGACCGTAAGTGTAGTCATTGTGCATGAATCTATGTAACCTCTAAAGGTTTATCTATTCTGGTTGTGAAAGCTTTGCTGCCTATTTCAGTTACACAGTGAAATCCAGTGCCTGCTGTAGTGAGAGGCTCAGAATAAGAATCAGACTGCACTCTCACCATTCACAGCTCTGCCAAATGGACTCTCAGAACAGCTTTGTGGTGGCAGTTATAAAAATGGTGCCTGCACCTGCATGGGACAGCTGTGAGCAAATACTGAAGGATGCCGTGACCAGCCATGACCACTACACCCTTTTATAATGGCCCTGTATTCACCAAAACTCTGCTGGACATTAGAAGGTTAGGTGAATGGACGCGTGATTAGATTTGGCTCCAGATTAATGTCTCAGTGCAATTCCTCCATATATGGAGATAATTCTGCTAAGTGCAGTCTCCTTTCTCAGTCTGTACAACTCACATGATTTAATACACCTGCAGCGCACTGACGCACACAGGCAGAGTGATGTGAACATTACTGAGGCATAAAAACACCTCAATCTCACAGCTTCGTTATTTATTTTCCACTAGTGGGAAAAAAGTAATTACATCAGTCGTAGAGACCTGGTCATTCAGAACAATGTTTTCTACTTTAACTGGGTTGTGCTTGTGTCCATCTGCTCCAACTGTGTCAAAACTCTGACACAGGTGGGTGTGACGGTCTTGGATGATGAATTCGTATCGATTGCTAGACGTTTTTTTCTTAAATGCGAATTTCAGGTGACTTTACAGAGACAGAACAATAATTAAGAGCAGCCTTGCAAGGTTCCAAAAGGAAAGACAGCACTTATATAAAAAGATAGAGTAGTCAAATTCTATTAAAGACCTGTTTGTAGACGTTTACCAGGGGTTAAACAGCACCACCTGCAGATCATTGCTTTTCTCTCAAATGCAACTCCAGCATAGCATCAGGTCTTTACAGTAAACCATAAATTCCAATGATCAGTAGCCTGCTCCTAACCTGTCCATGATAAGCATTCACATTTCTTAGAAGACAATCAACAATCCAGGTCTACAGCGGTATACCAAAGATAAGTGACTTAATCATCTGTGACACTAGTAGTGTATAAAGTGTAGCTGTGCCATGATTATAGCCAGTAAAATGATAAAGCAGCAGGAGAAACCAGAAAGCAATCAACACCAACTGAGCACATTCATATAACCTAACAAGAATGACTAGGCCCAGCATAAAACAGCTACTAGACTTCTAGTTTGTGATATTGCCTCTATAATGCTCTTTGTATTTCAGCAGGCTATGCTATAACAACAGCAGGCTTGCCTGATATGATGGGAGCCAGGCGGAATATGTCAGACAGGCGGCTGTTCACTGGCTCGTATGGAGAGTCCTCCAGCAAATCATTGCCTGGAAAATGAGAACAAACAACTCAATTAGCACACTTGAAAACAACACCAGGAGAAATGCCAGGAGGCTGCATAGCGCAGTTGCAAAGCATTACATACATGAACACAGCTTGCAGAATTATTACTCCAATTTAGATGGAAATGTGCTGCTCTAGATTTGTACTCTCAATTAATCCCTTTTGAAAAGTTTTTCAACTCAAGGTCAAAACGTTGGTTTCTTCTAGACATTTAACAGCAGAGTGCGCTTGTCACGCACGAGAAGTTTAACTGCAAAACTCATCATCTTCATAAATGAGGAACTAATTATGATTTCAAGCCAAACAGCCACTTGTTTACGCACCCTGTAAACTGTGATAGACACTCCAAAAGATGCGCAGGCACTTCTTCTCTTTCTTCATGCCTCTCTTGCATTTGCAGTTATTTAGAGAGTTCTGTCTCATGGACTCCATGGCATTCCTGCAATCGTCTTGTGCCTCGGGCTCGTTTAGTGCGCTGAAGTTGCGCCCTGTACCCGCCAAACACTGCCTCATTGTGCGGAAAGCAGAGCTGCAGCCATAACGACCCAGACACTGCTCATGAGCCCGGGCACAGTCCAGCCGGGATGCTCGAGTCTGCGCCAGTTCAGCACACAGTGACACGTGTAGTAAATCTGCACAAAACAGCATTTATCTACAAATCGGTATCCAAAAGATATGTGGAAGCATTTGAAATGTACATGTGGCTGTGTTAGTAACAATACAGGGTTAGAACACTTCCATGAGTTTAATATGTATTATATACAGTATAGAAATACTCCATAGAAAATTAGAATGCTGTATTATGTGTGATGTCAGATACTAATTATTTAGCTTAGTTTAAAAAAAAAACCTAAGGTGAAAACTACACTACAAACATAAAAAGAGGTTTAAATCATTTAAACGTGCTCTTTACACTGAGTATGTTTAAATGATTATACCACCGACCATTTAAACACAAGCATCAACTTACCTAGAAGAGGAAACAATATCCAAAAAGTTAAGAAAGTCATCATGGCTTTTAATTTGGTCCCTTTTAACAGTGGATCAACTTTATTAATTATTAAAAGACACGGTTTCCCAGATAAATCCTCTGCGCGCTGATTGCGCACCGCACCAGAACGAGTGGCCACACATAGTACAGCTGTACATCCAGTCTGATCACTCCGATTTCAGCTTGATATCGTTGTTGGGATAAAAACCCAAACACAATCACGTCCGCGAGTATTACAAATCAAAACGATCCAGTGTGAAGTACGTACACCCGTGCGTAACGGACATGTCCGGTGTCTTTTCTATACCGGCGCGTTAAGTGTCCTCAGCAAAAGCAGAAAGATTTGTGCTTTCACAACAGCAAAACGGTTCATTTCCTTCTGTTTGTTTTCTAAGCGTGATTTGCTTTGGAGTTTGGAGAGCGTGTAAACTGGCTCTCTGCGCACGGAGACACTTTCCACACTTTTCTTTCTTTCTTTCTTTTTTTTTTTACACGACTACAGTCTGTCCGCACGCGTTAGTTATACTTGTGACCAATACCCGATGCTAGACGCATATTATTCCCACTGTTCAGCTTGTGAACCCCGATCCGGAGCAGTTTCAACCCTCTCTAGTGTCCCACATGGGCTCAGTGGCACTGCGCTCTGTGACGCTCTTCGCTTAAAGTGGATCTAAACATGGACGCGTCGCTGCGTCTAAAACAAGCGACGTCATCTTCCCTGTACACTGCTGTAGGATTGGCTACTGTCTGGACCACTTTTACGTCCTGCTGAATTATCCTGCGATGCTTTTTGGCTAAGTTGGATTCACGTTATGGTTAACACAGGGAAAGAGAACAATAGCGTCACCTACTTGTGATATTCTGTTTCCCATCCGAAATATAACCAAAAACATATATTGTAGTTCAGCATTCACTCACAGGGATAATAGATAATAACACGCCTCAGGAGCCATAAACATTCTTTAACTATAATCAATGTCAACATTATCTCCTCTTTTATATTAAAAATAAATCAATAAAAAATGATGTCAGTGTATACACAGAGTATGGGATACATGAAGAAAACATTTGGAAATTATGGGTTAGGAAAATTCACTCTGATTATGTTAAAGAGACACACAAGTCTCTCTCTCTCTCTCTCTCTCTCTCTCTCTCTCTCTCTCTCTCTTTTTCTCTCTCTCTCTCTCTGTGTGTGGGGGGGGGTATTTAACTATAACTTAGCTGCATTATCATTCATTCATTCATTCATTCATTCATTCATTCATTCTCTCTCTCTCTCTCTCTCTCTCTCTCTCTCTCTCTCTCTCTCTCTCTCTCTGTTTTCTGTTTGTGTGTGTGGTTGTGTGTGTGTGTGTGTGTGTGTGTGTGTGTGTGTGTGTGTGTGTGTGTGTGTGTGAGAGAGAGAGAGAGAGAGAGAGAGAGAGAGAGAGAGAGAGAGAGAAGACAGGAATGATTAGTTGATTAATACAAACTCATTAGTTTTATGGGTTTATTTAGTTATAGCTTAGCTGCATTATTTTCTGTAAATGTGTGCCTGTGTGTGTATGTAAAAATATATATAATTAACAGTGCCAGGTTGTTATGCCAGCAATTCTCTATATTGTTTATTAATCTATTGCTCATGTCATTCTTTTATTTTTTGCCGAGTCAGAAGTGCATAAAAGGCATGTATACTGTGCATACTGTTGAAGAAAAGGAAAGTTTAAATCAAGGGTTGTGTGCTTGTTGGGGGGGGGGGAGTAGAACACTTAACTCAAAAATGTTATATATCATGCTGTAACACTGTATTATGTCTGAATGGCTCACAAATGGTTTAAAAGTTGTGTCATACTGTAAGTGTAGAATTTTCTGACACTGCAGTTAAGAATACAGTGACATTAAAAGGGTCATAATTTTAATGTTCAAAATATTCCACAAAGACACAGTTTTTTTTTTTTTTTTTAATTTTTTGGGGAAAAAAGGTCTTATTTGTCTTATTTTTCATGTTTATTTTTTACTTTCATCACTATGAGTATAGCCGTAAGTCATTACTAGTAGGAATTGGACAGATGTCTCGATCAAACAGTCTTTTTCTTTTCACTGGTAAATGATGAACACAGCTATTTAACCGAACATACAATTATATAATTACTCAAGTGCCAGTCCAATTTATCATCTCCAGATCTTCACACTGCTTTAATTGCCTCTCAGTAGCATGTTAGCAAGTAAACATATATCCGAGATCAATTATTTGCTGTGTTTTATGAAATTCACAAAGCATTTGTGATTGATATTGATATTGTTTGACAGGTTACAATGTAATAAATTAGGCAAATAAGATTTTATTCAACACTGCACTTTCTTAAAGAAGTCAATAAGTGGCCTGATCAATATTTAAAGCCAATTTGGAAACAAGTGACATCCTGCTGAAAAAGCCTTATAGGAAATGAGCTCTGTTGAGCCATGAATCAAAAAGTCTGTTCAGTTCCTAATCGATGTGCAGACAGAAGGAGTTGTGAATGTGTAAGGATCACATTAAAAGATTGTTAATTAAAGATAGTTTGTTGTTTATTTTCACTGTCCAATCCTGGTGTTTTACAGTATCTGCTGGTCTGGTCATATTGTTTCTAATGCATGGTATACTGTATGTGTGCAAGTTTTAGAACCCTTTTATTATGTAAGAAATTAAACTCAACCGTTGGTACGTCACCGCCCTTAAGTATGTCGGCAATTTGCCAACAATTACAATGTTTTTTAAATGTTTTTAACCAGGCGTAATTACATTTAATGATGTGAAATCCTTGAGACAATATCCAGCTTAAATGCAGCTTGTCATGATATGAAGAAAGAAAGTCCTCCACCCTGAAGACTTCCCATAGCTCAAAACATACTAGACACACTGTTACAAAGTACTGGCACTCAAGCCTTAAGAGACTGCTTTTATATAAATATATTCATATATATAAATATACAGTCAAGCCCAAAATTATTCATACCCCAGGCAAATTTTGACTTAAAGTTCCTTTTATTCAACCAGCAAGTTTTTTCTTGATTAGAAATGACACAGGCGTCTCCCAGAAGATAATAAGACGATGTACAAGAGGCATCATTGTGGAAAAAATTATTACTCATCTTTTATTTACATTTGAACAAAAAGTGGCATGTCCAAAATTATTCATACCCTTTTCAATAGTCAATAGAAAAGCCTTTATTGGCTATTACAGCAATCAAACGCTTGCTATAATTGCTGACCAGCTTTTGGCATGTCTCCATGGGTATTTTTGCCCATTCATCTTTAGCGATGAGCTCCAACTCTTTCAGGTTGGAGGGTCTCCTTGCCATCACCCTGATCTTTAGCTCCCTCCACAGATTCTAAATCAGATTTAAGTCAGGACTCTGGCTGGGCCACTGAAAAGCGTTAATGTTTTTATCTGTTAACCATTTCTTCACCACTTTTGCTGTGTGCTTTGAGTCGTTGTCATGCTGAAATGTCCACTGGTGCCCAAGGCCAAATTTCTCTGCAGACTGCCTGTTGTTCTTGAGAATTTTGATGTATTTCTCCTTTTACATGGTGCTGTTTACTGTGATTAGGTTCCCTGGTCCACCAGCTGAAAAACACCCCCAAAACATTAGGTTTCCACCACCATGTTTGACAGTGGGGATGGTGTTCTTAGGGTTGAAGGCTTCTTTTTTACTCTTTTTTATCTGCAAAGTCCAAGCGGGCTTTTGTGTGTCTTATCTGGAGAAGTTGTGTCCTCCTTGGTCTGAGTCCATTGAACCCAGTGTGTGCAGTGTCCGTTGGACTGTCTGCCGTCACATGTTGCCAGAGCCCAGATTCATCAGGATGGCCTTGGTGGTGATCCTTGGATTCTTTTCACCTCTCTCACTATCCTCCTGGCCAGCACAGGTGTCTCTTTTGGCTTCTGACCATGTCCTCTGAGTTGTCTCTGACTTTCCTGACTTGTAAGCAGCCACAATGCGCAGCCGCAGGTCCTCAATGAGTTCCTTTGTCTTAGCCATGACTGTCCACAAACCAACAGCAGAGAGCTTCTGTTTTTCACCTGTTGAGTTGATTAAAACAGCTCTTCCCAATGAATCAGTGTAATTAGGATGCTTTAGAACAGATTGGACTGTTTGGAATGGTATAGATCTTTGGATTTTCCTATAGACTGTGACAGTTTGCAAAGGGTATGAATAATTTTGGACATGCCACTTTTTGTTCAAAGGTAAATAAAAGATGAGTATTATCTTCTGGGCGATGCCCGTGTCATTTCTAATCAAGAAAAAACTTGCTGGTTGAATAAAAGTATCTTTAAGTCAGAATTTGCCAGGGGTATGAATAATTTCGGGCTTGACTGTATATATATAAATATAAATATAAATATATATAAATATATTTAATATATATGGGGGGGCACGGTGGCTTAGTGGTTAGCAAGTTCGCCTCACACCTCCAGGGTTGGGGGTTCGATTCCCACCTCTGCCTTGTGTGTGTGGAGTTTGCATGTTCTCCCCGTGCCTCGGGGGTTTCCTCCGGGTACTCCGGTTTCCTCCCCCGGTCCAAAGACATGCATGGTAGGTTGATTGGCATCTCTGGAAAATTGTCCGTAGTGTGTGTGTGTGTGAGCGAATGAGAGTGTGTGTGTGTGTGCCCTGCGATGGGTTGGCACTCCGTCCAGGATGTATCCTGCCTTGATGCCCGATGACGCCTGAGATAGCACAGGCTCCCTGTGACCCGAGAAGTTCGGACAAGCGGTAGAAAATGAATGAATGAATGAATATATACTGTATATAGTGCAATGCAAATAATTATCACATATAAGCAAATGACAACTGTTAGTAGTAAATACCTGACTCATTTAGTTTTACATATTGGCTGGATTTCTTTCAGGAAACTAATCAACCAGTTAACAGGAAATATCAGTGTCATAAAAACACATGGAGTTCAACCTACCTGTTTACACCACTGCCTCATGTTAAGTGGTTGGTTAGATTCATCAAAGCAAATAATCAGGGTAATTGAAGGCCACCACCCATTAATCAACCGCAAGTTTGAGTGCGAAATCAATTGTGTGTATCCGCAGGATTACATTAGTACAGTAATAAGGTTGCGCTTTCTTCTGGTGCACGCTAATGTACGTTACCGTGTAACCCTTAAACACCACAGCACGTATTAAGATTGGAATTTATGTGTCATGAAGGGTGAAGAGATGAGCTAAACAACATCCTTGGTATATAGATTGGCAGGTGATGGGGTCTGTGTGGGTGTGTGGGTGGGTGGGTGTGTGTGTGTGTGGGTGGGGGTGTTGTGTTTAGAGACACACACTGAGAAAGTATATAAAAAGTAAATTAAATAACAGTGCCAGGTTGTTATGCCAGCTAGTCTCATCAAACTGAGTGCTACTACAGTGTTCTTCTATCCATGTGGTGATAAAAGTAAGATCAATGTGAGATTTGTGGTAGGAAGTATCATATATGGTGTTTCAATTATCCAGGGCGGATAAGAGGAAAAATCCTGTTCTGCATGTGTCAAGCCCACAAATCTTATCTTGAATGTCCAGTATGAGGGATAGGTTCCTGGGCACAATTATTCACTGCTGCATTAATCACACTTTAAAGCACATGCTGAATAAGCAGTCTGGGATATTGATTCAGAGTAATTTAAACAATGCTGTCTGTATAGCTAATTGATTTCTCATTTCAGATTCAGGATCGACGTGTAATCAGAGCTGGCCTTCACTACAGCCTGTTACTCCTCCTTCTGTGATTTCATTAGACTGTATTCATTTAAAAAGAAAGGATTAATGTTCCAATTCATAATGTGGCCTCTATAATACTAACAGCGAACTCTCTTCTCTCTCCATGAAAAGCCATGTGTGTATATACACATCATTTTTCAGTGGGGAACTACTGTTGAGAAACATGCTGGTAGGTGGATTGGGTTCAAATCGGTGGTGGTGGGGGGTGGAGGGATTGGTGAATTGGCCCCATAAATGCTTCTAGTAGGTATGAATGTGTGTGTGTGTGTGTGTGTGTGTGTGTGTGTGTGTGTGTGTGTGTGTGTGTGTGTGTGTATCTGCTGCCCTGTGATGGACTGGATCCCATCCAGGCTGTTTTCTGATCTCATCCCCATTGTTCTCACAATATAAGCACAATGAGTGACTAAATAAACAATATGCAGCCCTTAACATGAATGAGCTTAAAATACTTGCCTATAAAACCTGCCTGGACTACTTAAAGAAAACAAAAAAATCTGAAAATAAATGCATTAATGTACAAACAAATACATTTCCAGTTCATGCTTTCATTGTGTTTAAATGACAGAGAAGCCGTAGCTGTAGTATTTGATTAAATATAAAGAAAATGTTGACTGATCTGTAAAATGGTCCATGAAAGCACACAGGTGTTGGTCAGAATAACATATTCACTAAAGGTTTCATTGTCTTTAAAGGGAAAACGTGTCAAAATTTTGATCGTCTGCTAAAGCTGTGTTAACTCTGACTGTTACTTTAATAATGCACTCTGATTCATATCCGGCATTATAACATCTGTCTGTCTTTACGAATGACGTTCGGATGAGACGCACATCTGTCAGAAGTGCTGTGCACCTGCCTGATCTACATGCGGTATAAACAACAACAAAACAAAACCTGGAATATCTCTCATGCATCATTTCTGTATGGATTTTGTATCTATATTGTGTGTTTCTCCAGCTGTGATCCACAGCTATGGCAGTGATATGCATGTACTTTTATGAGGTGTGGTGTTAAAAACAGGTCACATGGCCACATTTCAGCTATGCATCTTATCAATGATCACATATGACATTAGCTGAGATTTAAAATGGCATCATGGTGCACATCTGTAATATGAACGGCAGAGCCCTCCATCTAGTGGCCAGACTACGAGGAACAATTTGTCAAGCAGTGCGAATTAAATCACCACTACCTAACCACGTAATAGACTATTTTCTGTCTTACATAAAACGGAGCATTCATTTTCTTTATGATCTGGACTAATGTAGAAGCAAGCTGTCTTTAAAAGTGACTGAATCTGCATAGTAGCTTATGGAGAAGATTTCATTTCTGTGAGTATAATTTGCATCTAATTTCAGTCACTACATGCCCTCTGACACAGACACACAACAGATGTGAGGTTTTGAGTGTCATCCTGCTGCAAGATATAAAAAAAGAGTCCTTCAGCAGTGAGACATCCCACTGAGACAAGAGCCATCATCTACCACCATGTCTGTGCTGCACACTGCAATCATACAATCATCAGCCATGTCTCTTTAAGTGCTATTTTGCCATATACAGCTTGTCTCAGTTTTTGTGCCCTTTGTATAAGATAATGAAATCATCTCTCACCCCATACTGCTAGCAATATGCAGTCTTCTGCTTGGTTGTCAACAGATGGCAGTGTTGTACAATGTGGAGCACTGGGATCTGCATTCCTATCACGAGTAGGTATGATATGAGAAGACATCTCCCATATGTCCCTGCTCAGAAGATGTCCAATTTCTCTTTAGCTGTTGGTTACTAGAAGCATACAGCTGTTTCTATTTCACAGTACTGTTTTTTTTGCTGTGCTTCTGCACTTGGTCAGAGTTTATAGAAAAAACAGTAATCAGCTTATTTCCCCTCATGCTATGATGCAAAACCTGAACCTATGTTGTAAACCCAGATACCACCCAGCACGCCGTCTAGGAATTGTTTTAAAATGTCACAATGTTCTTTCTGACTTTTCATCAGGTATGAAATTTGTTCCCCGAACTGCCAGTATCACTGGAAGAACAGAACGATCTTATCTTAGATGACGCCGAGAGAGAGAAAAAAAAAAACACGACTGTTCTCTTTCACAAGGTGCTCACATCTTTTCCTCCTCCCTCCTCTTCTCACTACATTATACTTTGTATTCCTCACCACTTTTAATCAGCTGAGAACTGATTGCAAGTAATAGGACACACAAAGACAAATGGCTGCCCCCACAGAGATGTGCTTCAGTGCCAGGTGATCACATCATGTTTGCCTTGTTACATGTACAAAGCTCCAGGGAGAAACATGTTGCCCTTCTTCAGCCTGCTTTCCTATGCAAATTTTTTGTTTGTGTCCTCCTGACATTGTTTTATAAATAATTTAGTGTTTATTCTGCCCCAATAACATCGTCCTAATGTCAAAGTGTCACATTTAATCGCTAATTAAAGAATCTACATGATGCTAACAAACAGCTCACATTTAAAGGTATTTGAAATTCGCTTTTATGTACAGTAGTGACAGGTTTCTTACAACAAGGAGACACACGTCGTAAGGATACGGCTCTCTGGTGGTTAACCGTTTTTCTGCTGCCGAGATATGAAACCTTGTGGTTATGGCTATATGAAGCAGTCTTATAACTCATCTGTACAGTATTAATGCGTATTTACCAGCTCCAGGGTCCGTGTTTTTTTCATGAGCTAAATTTCCTGGCTGTGCTGTTTCATGCGTTCTTCCTGTGTCTATGTGGTCAACTCCTTCAACCCCAAACAATGGGTAGATGTTTGATAGTGCAATGGGCTGATACGCCATCCAGCATGTCTTAGACTCCAGATTCACTGCACTGCTAACCAAGCTAAAGCAGTTACAGTAGATGAAGAAATGTAAGACCTCATCATTACCAGTACTCATCTACCAGTGCTATGTAGGCAAAGTAACAAGAAAAAAACAAACAAATAACTCCATTTAACCTCTCAGCTGCTTTAGGAAATTTTAAAAATAGTATATGATGAAGGAAATAATCAGCTGGTGGCAAGTTAATGAAGCACGGTACTGTATGATACAGGGAATTCAAAAATGAGCTGATTTTTTAAATAGTGTCTCTCATTTCTTCACCCCCAAAGAATAAACGGATCACACTAAGATCCTCGGTGTCCAGGTTTCACAGCTTAAACTTAAAATCGCCAATTCCAGCTAGAGCAACAGCTCCGTTCCTCTTTGCTGCCTCTGCTCACTGATGTGTCAAGTACGCCTCCTGATACCCTCCCACTGCCTCTGTCCACCAGCCAATATGCCCATGCACGACTGCCACTTGAAATGAAATAAATAATATAAACGAAATGCAAGTGCCGGCTTTGTCAAAGGTCCGTCTGTACCTGCTGACTGCTGAAAGACAACAGTGGGCCACAGGGGGCTGGTGTGCATGTCAATAGGTTTTACTTGGCGCTTCTTCACTTGCAAATGTCAGCAGCTCAGACATTGCTGTCTGTTGATGTAGTCTTCAGAGAGCACTCTTTCAGGCGGCAACCCTCCTCTGTGCAGCTCGATGTTCTTCAGCAGACTGCTTTATACCCCTGGACGAAAGGTCCTTTTTGTTTACGGAACTGCTCTTTAGCTCCTGGTGGGAGACTTCTGACTAAGGAAGCATTAGACAAGTTTAAGATGTTCAATTTTGCTTGTGAGACAGTAAGTGAGACATAAGGATGATAGACACAGGCTAGCAAAGCAGAGTAAAATATTGGACAGCTGTTATCCAGATGAACAGAACAGGGAGCGATTTAGAGGCTGGTTTGTCCTTGGTCCCTTTGGGAAAGTGTTATTTAATCATCACCTGCACAGCGGAGAGAATCGAGTCAGCTTATGATCAAGAAACCCGAATGTTTGCTTTTCTTTTGGGTAATGTATGCTATGTATGCTACCACACAGATCAAGCTTTTTCTCTGCTGACTTCATCTCAATCCTTCAGTCACGATTCTGGAGAAGAACCACATTGGAGTTTGGCCATGCTGTGAGTCCTCTCAAGCCAGCAAAAGTTGCACATTTGGTAAGAGAATAGAGTAAAAGTTCAGCAAGTGGGAGTGAGAGCACGACGTGTGCAATTTAATTAGTCCTAATTTAAGCCATGTTTCTCATGGCCTGCTCTGTTCTTCTATGACTGCTGGGCTCTGTGCTGGCAGGCCTGTGTTGCCATGAGCCTTAACTATGCTAATCATCTGAGGGACTTCTGTTTCTGCAGCCTCGCCATGACAGCACGAGAAAGGTGAGAGCATTGCCATGGTAACGCACTGTAGGCCGAAACAAAAGTCAGCAATGCTTATTGTCAGTGTTTCACATTTTTAGAAGTCTGTTCATGCTGGTCTCACACTGCAAAATTCAGCTCCTCGCTAACACGACACTGTGGATATTTTGAGGTACAGACTGAGCTACATGAACCGACCGGTGAAATGTGCTATAACAAAAGTTCTGCTGATATCTAAATGGGTCATGTCTTTAAAAATAAAAGCCTCTTTGCTGGCTCTTCTTTGCAAACCTCCAGCCTCTTCCTTTACTGACTCTGTCATGTCCCTGCTAATTACAGTAAGCCTTACACATTATCCAGATCTCTTACAGCCTGAGCCACACATACAGTACTGTATGAAACAGCCTGTCTCTGTCCACCTCACTCAAGTGAATTAACATTACTCAATTCAGCTCAGACTCACAGAATCCAGTCATTTTTCCTGTTTAAATGCAGTTAACTGGTTTAATAGCATATCTGTGAGAAACATGAGTCTGGATGTCTGTGTGGGAGGAGAGGATGTAATAAAAGTAGAGGAAGACGATAGCTGTGTGGTTGGTGGAAATGTGAGCTCAGGGCCTGGGGATGGAATATGAGTTTAGTACAGTCAGGACCCTGAGGCGAGCATTTAAGCAGTTAAGGAGTGTTGCTCATGATCTGAGAAGGCCAGGAGTAGCCTTTTTAAATCTACCATAATAAAGTACACTTCTGAGTCCCTGCCACAGCTCAGTAAATGGGTTATATGGAGTTGTGGGTATTTCAAGCCTCCTATGTGTATTCTCTAAAGAGATAAATAATGCAAAATGAGATGATTGAACTGCATACTAAGTTGTCAAAGCTTGTAGAGTTTTGGTTGCACTGATGTGACATAAAGCTTTATAAATGCTGAAATAATTTTTGAAGACTTCACAATGCATCAAGATCTCAACAATTTCAATTTTTTTCCTTATCTTGATCTTGAAGAATTTCCAGTCCAAGCCGCTAAAAAAATTATTTTTGTCATGGTATATACAGTAGCATGGCCAGAGGGAGATGTAGACAAGGCATTAATGCTTATATTTGTTTGCGCAATGAATTTTAGAGACAAAATGATGAACAGCATGAAAGGACAATGCACCGCAGAATATCACCACCTCTCATCCTGATGAAAACAGGGCACATATTAAGGGCTGGTTTACCCTCACGTCATTCTGACAAACTGTCACTTAATCATTACTTTAACAGCAGAGCAAAGCAAATCAGCCACAAGAAAATAGAAGACTGATCAAGAAAGACGGATGCTCGGTTTCCCCTCTGGCCATCAGGAGTAATACTGCCCAGTTCCACCATGTCCTGCATCAGCCAAACAGTCATGATGGATCAATAAGAACATCACATACAGTACAGCAGACATTTTCAGCCTACAGTTTAAGAGTTGACTAAGGGAGTTGGAGCTCTGTGACCTCCTGGCTTCTGTCACATTCATAGAACTTGGCTGTCTCCAGTTAGGATGTCACTCAGGCTTTTTCAGCGTGAGACTGGGTGACCCAAGGTTTAATGAGCCTGTCAGAAAGGTTATTGTCACCCAATGACTTCTTAATCAGAGCTATGAAATTAGCATAGTTTCCGAATCCGCAGTTTAACCCTGCTCGCCTTTAATAGCCCTAGCCTTCTTTTCATATTTGGTGATATAATGAATGCATTCCTCACAGCTCATTAGCTTCTGCTGACATTATCTCACTCAGGAGAGTCTTAAGCAAACAGGGTGAAATCAGCCAACATTTGCAAACATGTAATACCCCTGTAAATCCAAGTGGATTCCGCACACTGGGTAGGAAAACGCTCCTTTGAGACCCCTAAGGTGTAGCCTGGAAGAAATGTGTGTTTGTCTGGTAACAACAGCAAATGCAGAACCAAGCCCATATACTGTAGTGCAGGTATATACGGTAATGATCCGCATGCTTGAACGTAGTTTGCTTAGTTTTGCTGCAACTAATCCGACATGCTTTGAGAACAAAAGGGGCTATAAAAATGTCTTGTATAAGTGCATGATGGCTGCCTTAAGCCTGAATGAATAGCACATAGTGGAGAGAAACAGTATTTTCACTGGGAAGAGGTGTGGAGAAAGAATGTGTGTCATATTTTCATCTCTAAAGTTGCTATGAAACAAAGTCATGGTAAAATATGATCAGTTAGTAGCACAGATTTACCACACATTTAGCCTGGACCTGGAGAGGAAACTATGAAAGTACGTATATAGAGATTTGCCACAGAGACATTCATAAAAAAAAAAAAAAAAAAAAAGGTAAATCCAAAAGGAAGAACCACCAGAATGCAATCATATAAAGAAGTTCTCTTTTACTTGGAAAGGAAATCTGCCAGGTTGACCATAAAATCTTAACATGAGAACGAGGCCATTAGAATACAATAAAGAACACATCCACCTTCTGTCTATTTATGTATCCATATGCATTTGCTTTGCTTCATCGACCATTAGGTTTACATGTCCTTGATGATCCATAACTATGTAGAGTTATGATTTTTCCAGAGCACTGCCAGATCAGAGCTCAGATGTGTGAATGGCATGATGGTATGAGAGAGAGAGAAAAGTGAGAGAGAGAGAGAGAGAGAGAGAGAGAGAGAGAGAGAGAGAGAGAGAGAGAGAGAGAGAGAGAGAGAGAGAGAGATGAGTGATGATTAAGACCCTTTAGGAGAGTGTGATTTTCATCAGAGCTGTTGGAGCTTTAATTAGAGCCCTTGGAAATGCTGCGTTGAGTCTTCACTAATTTTGTTAAAAATGCAAGCAATTACAGCACAGATGTGCACAATATGGAAGTTTAGCATCAACTAACTATCATTTGGCTTGATTCACATGGCAAACTGAGTGAGAGTCTCGGTAATGTCAATGGCAATTTGGAACTCCGTTTTAAATAGTGCACAGTTCAAACTGCAGAACAATGAGAGCACCTACTGGCTTAATCCAACTTTAACTTTCAGATGCATAAACATGATCATTGTGTTCGGGGACTGCTTTTTAAATGGTGGAGGATTTGGTTACTGTCTATGTTGCGTTTTGCATGTATGTGTGGGCTATTTCCAGGTTCTCTGAGTTGCTCCCACCTACCAAAACATGGCAGTAGGTGCAATGGAGGCTCTATTTATGCTTACTGTGTGGTGGGTAACAATGCAATATGCTTATAGTATTTCTGACAGTGAAATCAATGTGGCAGAATTTTTATTGCTGTTGAAATATTTAAACTCATCCTGTATATGTTTTCTGCTTGTCATATTGTATTCACTTTGGAATTGATCAGATGTTGGAGATGATCTCAAAAGGTTCAGACATCTGTTTTTTTCATGAGACTTCTAACATCTGTTTCAAAGTGTTTCTACATAATACATTGTTCCATCCGCTGGGATTTTGCTGCTGTCTTTCTTCAGCTCATTCAAGATGTCAGTCAAATGAAAAAGTATTCAACTAGAGCATTGTCAGTACAGAGAGACTCTGTGAGAGTAGTCACTTAATCAGATTGTTTGCGTATTACACCATCCATCTTTCCCTCTGCTGTCTGTGTCCATAGCTGGATTCTTTTAACTCTTTGACCATTAGACACTATCTATCTATCTATCTATCTATCTATCTATCTATCTATCTATCTATCTATCTATCTATCTATCTATCTATCTATCTATCTATCTATCTATCTATCTATCTATCTATCTATCTGTATGTATGTATGTATGTATGTATGTATGTATGTATGTATGTATGTATGTGTGTGTATGTATGTATGTATGTACATTATGTATGTACAGTATGTATGTATGTACATTATGTATGTACAGTATGTATGTATGTACATTATGTATGTACAGTATGTATGTATGTATGTGTGTACAGTATGTATGTACAGTATGTGTGTATGTATGTATGTATGTATGTATGTGTGTATGTATGTATGTACAGTATGTATGTATGTACAGTATGTTTGTATGTGTGTATGTATGTACTGTATATATTACATTTTAAGATCAATTTAAGTCATGTTGTGCGATATCAGCCTTTGTATAAACAATCTTCACTCCCCGTTGTGATAATTCAGTGGCTAATGACAAACGGTGAAATGCACGTATGAATCATCTACGGTGGGTGCATATTACACCATTACCTACCTCCATCTTACCATGGCTGGGGTGTAATTATGTCAATCACAGGGCTGCTAACAAACATGAGTCTCCTCTCAGATCAGCTCACCCCACTGCTGATGATGGTTGTTTTCAGTGCAGATTCATTTGCCTGTTTTGTATACTCAGTGGGATCAGGAATATGAGCTCATTAGCATATTTGTGATGAGAAAGCTCGCCTTGCCGACAGAGAGAACGGGATCAAATGTGAGATGCATTAGCAGATGGCAAACTGAAGCAGCAAGTGATGTGAGCACAGGAATTTACACCAGATTCCTTAGCAACGAAAGAACAATGGGATTTTGTGTGCATTGTTTAAAATGTATTTGCGTGCTTGGGTGCTTTGGGAGTATAGTGAGCGTATGAAAAATGCTGCACATGTGCATTGTATACAGAGCACTGGTTATACTAATCATGAGATAGTAACCTAGCAACACCATGGCAGGAGTTGCAAATGTTACATAGCACCTTTCTCTTCACGTCTGTGTTCTCCTGTCTCTCATTTTCTATTTTTCATAGCCAACTTCGTTTTTTTCTCTCTCTCTGTCATGGCCCATGGTGAACTGTTTCCATTCCGCATCCTATACTGGCATGTCATCTCCTTCTACCTGATATTTTGTTTCCAGATCCCAGCATGTTCTCCTACCTGTGCATTCTGAGTCCCATCAAAGCCTCCCCAGCTCCACATATTGCTTCAAATCTAAGACGTGGCCTTGGAATGAGGTCTCTGAAACATTGAGTCAAGATTTGTGCTAGAAGGAGAATAAAATGGGAAAATCCTCTTATTCTTTTTCCCCCCTTCTGGCTTTGATTGGTGTGCCTCTTCTGGCTGCAGCTCCAGCACATCTCTGCCGCTTGTGCTTGTATGCCTGAGGACAGCTTAATTTTAAAAACCTTTCTGGGTGAAATCGGCCATCGGTGATTATAACGTATATTTTAGAAGTCGTTATTGAGGCTCTAAGTGCAATTATGGCTGATTTGGAGGGATGAACTTACTTCTAAATCAGAATACATACAGTATACACCACTGATGACAATAAAGAATAGTCAAACGTGACCGATTAAAGAGTTCAAGTTCATGTTTTAGTTGTTCTGAGTCATTCCATTTAGGACACTGTTCAGACTACAAAGATTAACTGTCAACTAGAAAAAAATCTTTCTTACACCAAAGATCTAACGTATCTGCTCGTTTCTTCACAGTGTGTCATACCGTTGAAGAATTGTCCTAAATTACCTACATTTTTTTCTATAGTCTTGCTTTGCATGGATTATTAAACAAAAGGAATGAAGGAATTTCAGCTATATTTAAGAATTAGTGCTTCCATAAAGTCTTAACATTAAAAAAGATAAAGTAAAGTATGGATTCTATCTTGCGTCTGTATAATTTAAGTGACCATATTCATTTTGCTTTGCCTCACATGTCCTTGATGGCTTGAAACAGTTTAGAAACATTATTTCTCTGGAGTGCTGCCAGAACACAAATTGGTGGTACTGTGGATGTGTGAAAGGCAATTTTTTCCAAATT
Organism: Tachysurus fulvidraco; assembly: GCF_022655615.1. NCBI lineage: Eukaryota > Metazoa > Chordata > Actinopteri > Siluriformes > Bagridae > Tachysurus > Tachysurus fulvidraco. The sequence goes on along the minus strand of NC_062525.1, from coordinate 17,296,228 downwards.
GCTTATATATATATATTTTTTTGCTTTAGGCTTTTAGTCTTGCTTTGCTTTACTTATTAATCAGAAGGTCTTTGCTTTCAAAGACATGATTAGAAATGGTTAAGTCTCTGCATATTTTACGAGCAAAAACAGTTAGTCTTTTTCACTGTTTAGCTAAGGCAGATTGGATCTGGCTTCTTTGAAAAACACAGCTGTACAGATGTGTCCCACTGGCTATTGTGTTAAGGCCTAAAAGGACATACACTGTCCATTTACACAGGAGCTTGCATTTAGATGAAGTCAGGCATTACAGATACACCACAGATTCCTTGGAGGCAAACAGTGAGCAGCCTGCTCTTGGGATACCCTCAAGCAGAGAGTAAAAAAAAAATTGGACAGAACTTTCCCAAGCTGGTGTGAGAGACTGACACGATACTGCTTAGCCCTCTGGCCAAAAGCAAGGACAGGTACCCGAAAGATGAATACTTGCAACTTTGTTTGAGCCAAAAGAACAAAAACAAGGATGCAAGAGCTTAGACATAAACAATAAGGCTCTGAGACAGAGCACACTATTAATAAAAGCCCTCCGCCATGCATACAAATTGCCCCAAGTCTGTGAATGGCAGACAGACGCTCTCATACTAAGCTTTTTCACATTTACCACTCTTAGACTAAAACAGTCTGTCAGTCTTCAAGATGGACATGATGACCATTCATTAAAGAAGAGTTCTTCCACTCAGTTCACAGATCTGGGGACTTCACACTCTCACAGCTAATCTTTGTCACTCAAATTCCTGCCATTTTTAGGATTAACCCAGGCATTTCAAAGGTCTACTAATGGTGCAAACAAGTGTCTGGGTTTGTTAAAGGTGTCAGGGTTTTGTTCACATTGAGGCATGTGCAGTATGAGTTAGATACAGTGACAACTGGACATGCTTTTGGATGGGAAGGCTAAATGTCTACAATTATTGTAGGGCAATGCATTATACAGTATCACAATGTCTCATCAATGGCATCAGAAAGAAAGATGTGATAACTATGATATCTGTGATAAAACACATTAAAATTCATGGATTGGAACGAGTGAAATAAATGTGACTTCAACGCTTACACAATCCTGACACTAATCCTAACCTTCAGAACTTTCTATTAAATTGAAATTGCAAGCATGAGACTATGTTGGTGTATAATGAATGTCTTGTGAGAAGGCTGTAATAAAATTAATTTTCAAATCCTTTTCGAACAATGGCTGTAATTATGAGTCAAATTCATGCCACAAAAGTTCATAAGCAAGAAAACTGCTAACTGGCACAGCTGATATCAGTGGGAGAGTATAGCGGTCTTTAAAAAATAAGAAGGTATACGTATATATATAAATTATAGTAAATAAAGTAATAAATTAAGGTGGTTATTTTGGACCAGGCATGACTAAATTTATACAGAAAGGGTTGGTGTGTGTGCAGATTTTCATTTCAGCTAAGCACAAGCCACACCTGAGTCTTGAAAACTGATTAAACAGGTAGAAAAAAGTTGTGACTTTTGCTTGAATGGAACGAAAGTCTGTACCCGCACTGACCCTTTGCAGATGAGATTTAACGTTTTGATCGGCCCAAGCACAATAGCACCACCAATGGTTATAAGAAAAATACACAGAGTGGTATGAAGAAAAGAGGCTGGGGCTGATTCCTTTCTAACCCAGACTGTAGATTTAGGAGAGTAAACAATCTCACCCCACCTTGAGAACTGAACTCCATTTTACTCATTCCAATCCATGAATATTTTTATTTGATATCAGATCAGGTTTAATACACAGAAAAGCAGAAACAAAATATGATATGCAGTGATTTTTGTTGCTATTTATCATTTTGAGAGATCACTTCATTTTGTAGCTGAAAGGAAAAAGTCAAAACATGCAATCATTCTAAAGGCTCTGCTCTATTACACAACACATTTTTTAGTTGTCAGAGAGAATAAAGTATGGCACTTTAATTATGTTTGCTCTATGGCTCTGCTTCAGGGACAGGATTTTCCCCTTTTTCAACAGTTTACGCATTATCTCTCCTACCGACCTTTTTACATTAAAACACTCTGTACCTCCCCTATGTGCTGTTATTCATCACACACACACACACACACACACACACACACACACACACACACACACACACACACACACACACACACACACACACACACACACACACACACACACACACACACACACGTATTTATGCACCTAGCAGTCATATGCACTTGGATTAAGTGAATTCTGTGATGTCCAAATGAGTTCTGTGCTTTACATGAGCCAGGCACTGCAGTGATAAAGATAAATGAAAAAGGCGAGCAGAAAACCGCCTGACTGGTCATTTGTAGCCTTACTCCCCTGAGCTAAATGTAATCCAGTGCAGCCCAGCTCACATGATTGTGGTTTATCTTCTGCATGGCTGCCATGGATCAGCTCTACACTGCAGCTCAGAGCAAGAGGGAAATGTGGTGCCAACTCAGCAATACATCATACATCAACACTCCGTATGCCATGTGTTCTGGCCTGGAGGAATTATGACATTGAAATAAACAGAGCCATAACTCTTTTGACTATTCTGGACTTTCACCGAACAGTAGTAAATTGATTTACTTCGACATTTTTGTTATCTGCTATATTTTTTGCTAGAATTAATAAAAAAATATATCTTTCTTTCAAAATCGGATGTTTTAATAATCCGAAATGACTGACACTACCGTATTTCAGATTATATGTAGGTAAAAATTCATTTCTGCTAAACTTGGACTAATTCCAGCAGATTTATTAGTCCTATCTAATTAGGATGCGTGTAGTTAATAAATGAATTCATCTTCAGCTGAAGGATTGACTCGTTAGTAAGTTAATCTGTCGCATTCTCCTTTGTGTCTGAATGACAAAGGGATAATTTTATGATTAGTAAAATGAATGATCTCAAAGCAAATCTAAACAAATCGACATGATGTTCACAACATAAATCTGAATGAATCCGAATCTGTACAATGTAAATATAAAGGCTGAATTAGTGATCAGTGCACTATTGTTTCCTAGAATAAAGCCATGTCCATGTGATCGCTTCTCTTTTATTCCTGTTGGCAAGAAAGGAACTGTAGCACACATTCTTTTCATTGCATTGTTTTGGTGAGTGACTTGAACAGATCGATGAAGTGCTACAGTTTGAAAACAGGAATAAAGCAGCTGTACCACAACAAATTGAAATCACTGCACCTAATATCACTTGCTCTAGTAAATAAAGTCTCTGAATGGAATGTTTAAGTAGTTCAGTCATCTGGTACCAGTATCAGTTGACCAGAACCAGTTGCATAAATTGCATTAATATTAAACAAATAAAGAACTAGTGTTTATTTTAGCAAACAGCATGACAATAAAAAAAGTGTCCTCGGTGACCTTTACGTCAATCAAAGCGATTTAATGAGCTGCGCCTCAGTTCTATTACATACTAAACAACATCGTATGGATATGCAGCTATAAATTACTCCAGAGATGTCACACATGCACATAAAATTAGTTTAACACTATATTACACTATGGTATGGATCTCATATTTAATAGATATGTATGTGGTAATTACCTATTGATTTTAAAGTACATAGTAACTTCATTCAGTCTCGAAGGTAACTGATATAAAATGATGAAAATCATGCTAAGTAAAATAGTTAGTAAATGCATACATGTATTGCACACAACTGTAACGGTAAATACAAATTACAAAGATGTATAATAATATTTGCATATTTTCATAGATAATCAGCAAGCAGCTGAATTTAAATGGTTATCGATGTCCAAATAATGAATATAAGAGAGCTTGGACCTCATTTATCACCAGTGCATAATAAAGTGCATATGATTTATCACAAGAAATGTTTGCTTAGAGTTGTGCATATTTTATACAGAGTTTTAACAGAGTGTACAAAAAGTACCCGGCGATGTGAAACAAACCCAGAAGTAATGTGTTCTCTCAGGCACACGCTTACGTAGGGATGTATCGTATGTCATACTGTATGACTTCTAATGAATTGAATTACCTATGAACGTAATCAGAGGTAAATACAAAACAATGTTGCACTGAAAGGCTAACAAAAAATGCAGCATGGCTCTGTTGGAGGATGATGAAGGATGCTGTTGTTCCGGCTGGACTGAGCATATTTTCAGGCACTGGACCATTTTCTTTTACCTGAAAGTTTTGATTTACTTAACAACAGATACTTATGGATTTGTGCAATCATTTGAGTTACACAAGCTCACAAATGTGATTCCTGTGAATACCCGATTTCTTTCAACCCGGCGCATGCAGAGAGAATTTGCAGATATAGCATATATACAGCATGTATTAATGGGATTATGCTTGCAGCGTTGTAGGACACCATAATTTTTCTTAGTCTGACCTTTTTTCCAGTTCCTCTACACCAATGCACAACAGGCAGAAACAGGACTACTACACAACTGCTAGTTTTACTGCCATCAACAGTTTGAGTATTCTAGTCACAGTTCAAATAAATTCAGTTCTGTACATTTCACATACTTCTTTTCCATTTAGCTGCAGCTGACTTGCAATGTGCATGTTAATGTTCACTCATTTAACAATATCTTAAACAGCACATGTTAACAACTCTGTACTTATTTTATAAAGTTATTCATATTCTAAATCTCTGCCAAAGAAAAGGTTCTCTTTTCTACCTGCATTTTACAACTACAGTACACTAGCAAAATATCGGCACATAAGCACCTTTTGAAGTGATTCATAAAATGCATAAAATTTGAATAAGCACCGACATGCATGTGTATGACGGCTAGGTATTTATTAAGCCTCATAGCTTATCCCTATGCATAAGATCTACGTACATGTTATGAATCTCAATCATATTGTGTATATAAGACTTAAAATTTTACGTGTGAGAAACAATTCGGAACGCTGTTTTGATAAATGAGGGCCCTGAAGAAAAAAAAAAGTAGACGCTGGGATCAACACACCAGACATAAAGACATGCCACACTGGTTCATAGCTAAATAAACCAACCCAAGAACAATAGCACGCTATGTGCAAGTGCTGTGTAGAGTCTGAATAAGCTCGCAGCATCCGTTCTAGTCTGCAGTACCCCTCTGAGACAATCGTCTCCTTTTTTGTGCTTCTGTTATTTAGCAGCTGTGTAATACTATATTACTCTACAGTGAGATAATTGAAGTTGGAAAGCCAGTAAGAAGTGTTTCAATGTGCTTTTTCACAGTTGTTCTCATGCAAATGTTATAATATGTCACAGCTAGGTTTATTTTTAACCTATATACAAACAGCCTCCCACTAACCTCGGTAGGGAGTATTGGAAACACATTTGTTCAACTAACATGGCACAAGCATACACAGAGTCTCTTCCCTTTACCAAAGAGTGTGATGTTTCATTATTGTACAGTTTCACTTCAGGCATTTTTGTGTAAGCATTTTGGATCATAAAGATCAAGGGATTGTGTAACATATTGAGAAACAGCCAGAAATGCACTTCAGAAGCCACACTCAGGCTAATTATTTTCTGAGTATATGGAACATGATCACAGAATTGCTCCCCCTTTGTAATGAATCACTGACACTAAATTTAGAAGTACTTAAATACTGCAATTAACCATTAGGTTGTATTTTTATTATTATTTTTTTTTCTGTTGTGAGAATAATAGCTGGGAGGTTGGCCGATTTCTGTCCGTGCAGCCTAGTTGAGATTGCAAATGTTCTCTGAGCCTTACTCATCCACCCGTCAAATATACTCGGTACATAGTGTACATCATTATTTTTGAGCTTTTCTTTGGTAGAAAATTCTCAGCTGAATTATAACTATGTAATTGAGAGAGCTGAACTCTTCACTGGCTTATTAAATCCTGCTGCTCCCCACACTTGTGGTGACAATTGATTTAATCATACAATAATCTCCTTCTCTTTTTCTTTTCTTATATACTCTCTGTCTTCCTGCCACCCTACTTGGTGCCCCATTGCTTCTCCATTTTAATGATTTAAGGGCACACTGCTAGAGCCCTGGCCTCATTTGATGGCTTGGATTCAGCAGTATCAGTGAAATGGGCTGTTTTGCTCCTTTAATGAAAATAAATCTGCATGTTGCAAACAATAATCCACATCAGTGAAATCGTTCTAATAATGAAAATAATAGCCAAGCTGAAGAGAAAACAGAACCTTGGTGCTTACATAATGTAGGATCCCAGAATGGTTTTGTAAATGACAGTGAATTTTCATTCTCAGCCTCTTTGTTGTGCTTCTCTCACCACTGATCATCTAACTCTAGCAAGTCCCACTACGAACGATGACAACTCCTAAGCTTCATACTTGACTTCCTCTCAGTACTCGTGATGACATTAATACTGTTTGGGAGCTAAGATTATTTTTTTTGCTGCCCTGAATGTAAAATAAAATAAAGCATGTAATTGTATAGTGAGCACCTTTTTTTTTCTTTTTTTCCTGACGTTCCTTTTTCTAAACAGTGGAAAGAGCCCCTTTAAATGATAGGCATGTAATAGCTCCGATTTTGAGGCAATTCAGTGATAAGGGCTAACAGTGTTTCCACCAAATGAAAACATGACAGTGATTTAATGCAGTTCTCCACGAGTAAGCGCCTGCTATCTCATGTTCATCACAAACCTCTCCTAGCTGAATCCCTGGCATATAAGTGGGCAAATCAAAGAGAACCCAGTGAAGCAGGTTCAACAGAAATATGCCGGTATGTAATTCAACCTCTCAGAGTCTGTCCTGCCGTGCAAACCCCTGAGCACTCTGAAACAAAAACTCCTTCAGCTATCTGTTTCTAAGAGCTTCAGCATTATTTTCTCCATCACATTATCAGTAGGCACTGACTGATATTTCTGTCTAAGCACTGAGATTTAAGACCGGATTGATCTCTTCTCCTGCCTTTCCTTTATGTTGGACTTCCAGGCTTAGC